>NC_056744.1:206054024-206131524 GCF_019279795.1 Protopterus annectens | reverse complement strand
GAATTCAATCCAAAAACATCACTCTTTCTGTGTTTGCTCTTTGGAAAGTTTGATATTTGTAGATAGATTCATCTCAAGGCATGGAGAACAGCAGTTATGGTGTTCTTGCCTAAAGGTGATCCCTCTGCTGATCCCAGGAATTACAGGCCCATTATTCTTACTTAATATTATTTATAGGGCTATGGGACATAGTTACTAGCAAAGTGTGGATTGATTTCTGCCTTTCACTTTTAGCACTTGATTTATAAGGTCAGAAATATCTAATTAATTGTGTAATTGAAGAAATAATATTGTGGAATGATCTGAAATTCATAATTCAACTAGTACAACAAAAGCAATCAATATAAGTGAAGCAAATTAGCCTGGACTACAAAGGTGAAGATTAATCACTGAACAGTGTTACAATGAAGGCAGAAATGTCTTCATTTAGTTCATGTAACAAAAAGAAAATCAAAATTAAAGTCTAGTTGCACAAACATATACATTTTTCAGCACAATTTCTTCCTTTTCCTCATTTGAATGCAGCAAGCTCATATTAATTTTACGTTTCTTTTAAATTCGTTGTAATTCCAGTTAATAGAGCAAAGCCTCGAGCAAATGATTACATTAGAATTCTGATATTTACTGACCTCTAGTACTTCAGGGTGAAATGCACCATTCAAGAAGCTGTTTTTTTTTTTTAATCTAACAACCATAACCAGCGCTGTGGTTAGCCTTCACTGTAAATAAAATCCAAATTATGAAAAAAAGAAAATCCCAGTAGAAGGACATGCTTGGATAAACAAATGCAGCGACCGAATTTATTAAAAAATGTTACAAAGCTTTCAGGCTGAATGCCCTTCCTCAATGTGTAACAAAACAACAATAGATATTATATAGAAGTTTAAATCAAATCACATGACACAGCCCCAATAAGAATCAAATTAAATTAAAAAAATCTTAAAAACCCAGTGCCCTAAAAACATATGATACATTTAATATAAATATATACATTTAAAAAAAAGCATTATTTTATTTTATTTTAAAACCATTTGTCTTTTTTTTTTTTTTCAAAACAGGTTTAATGCTAATAGCTGCATTAATTCCCAGACTAGTGTCTGCATAGAGTCTAACAATCTATTCAAACTCACTAAATGGATTGTTAGACTCCAAGCAGATGCTAGTTTTTAGGGTACTGTGTTTTAAAGATTTTTTTATTTAATTTCATTCTTATTGGTGCTGTGTCATGTGATTTGATTTAAACTTCTGTATAAATGTGAAATCTACTGTTGTTTTGTTACACACTGAGGAAGGGCAGTCAACCTGAAAGCTTTGTGGCATTTTTTAATAAATTTGGCTGCTACATTTGTTTATCCAAATGTGTCCTTCTACTTTTTTGTCATATTTTTTAAGTCATGTGCTTTGGCAGAGGAAGGACAAAATGCCCTTTGGCTTATAGATGCTCAGTAAATTTACAGTACCTTCTTGATACGTATTAGCCATGTGAAGACCTATAACCTGTACTGATTTTGGAATGTTAACTCTGATATAGCCTTAGCTACAAGTTGGTGTTTAACATCAGAATCTCCAGCTGTGATGGCAAAATGTTGTTTTTGTACACTTTTCCTTATGTATATATATCCCCAAATACATAGTGAAATTATTGGTGAGTAAAGGAAAACTATTTCTGACACATCAGTTCCTCTCAACCATGTACTGCTGTGGATAGGAAATACTACACTATGTAAAATTGTTCATCCAGCTGGTAAATAATGCATGTATATTGTTTTAAGTGATTAATTCATTGGTTGCTCTGTGTGTTCCTCTTTTAGCCATATGCCACCATTGATATATATTCATGTTTAGTGCAGACTGTACTAAAAATGCTTTATCTAGATATTAAAGACCCTACTTCTGCTCCAGTTTCTGCTTCACTAAATCCTTGAGAGTTAAGCTTGTTCTTTACTATTTCAGCTAGCAGCAGGATAACACCTTCAGGTAACTCTGTTTTACTTGTGAAACATTAAATGTATTATTTCTAACACAAGTGACTTGCTATAACTGAAAACACGTTTCCACATGAGAATACCTGTAAAGCACTGCTATGCATACACTTATCCATTGACTATTACAGTGTTATAGATATGCAGTGGTAACTATTGACAGACTATAAACCTGGGTGTATAGGATTAGCTTTATAGACATAAAATTGATGGAAAGTTTCAATAACTGTGACCTGAAGGACATTACATTTGATATATGAAACCATTGGTCCTGCTCTACATTGATATGTGAAACCACTGGTCCTGCTCTACAAAGCTTGAGTATGACCATCATGTCTCCTCACATCTATCCATTTTTATTTAGCAAGCAAACAGAAAGCAGCAAAAATGCTAATGTAATCCCTTGCTGTGTTCACTGCCAGGATTGGAAAACATCATGAAGGCTAAAACCTTTAAGTACAGCTGCTTGTGTTCATATCTGATGAAATATATTTGCAGTCAGGGAACAGCAGGTCTATCCATCAAATCTCTCTTAAAAATAAATAAGAGTCAAAATGGAATTGCTGGATTCATGTAATGAGATTTGCACTGAACAGTACCATAGCTGGAGCTTACCTTGGCACTGATTAGGGTTTCTCTTGAGAGGTATGGTCATTAGGCTCATCACTTTAAAGAGTTGACCACTCCACTATACTTGTCTGACAGGTTGTCTCTCAGAGGATGGCATGTTCCAGTTCTTCAAAGGATGTTATGATTCCAGTTTTTTATTAATCTGTTTATGAATCATTAATCTGTTTATGACATTCTTAAAGATAGTACTCATTTAGTCTCCTTAATGAAAACCAGTTTTGATGACTACCAGATTTACTAGATGAAAGATTTAGTGCATCCTTTAGACAGCCTTCATTGCCTCTTTTAATCTGTGACCTTTGTGCTATCCAGACTTGGATAGCATTAATCTAGAAATACATTCATCTGTTATGGATATCAAAGACATTGAATACTAGGCTTATATTAGTATTCATCACTTTTACTACCCCTCTCCAGCAGATGTCGATATATTAGTAAAATTAAATTTCATCTTTATATAATAACTGGGAGCATTCAATTAATTGCAAACACCACTTCAGATGAATGTAAAAAAGCAATGAACGATCAGGTATAAGCCAGGAAAATAATTTTAATAAAACATAGTTCTACCAATAATACTCTAGTGCCTGGGCTTAACATAAGCCTTCAAGGAGCACTAACTTACAAAGAATCAAGGTCTTAAATACTCACAGTTGCCAATCAAAACATTAATTAATCAATTAACATCAATTAATATAAAAGCTTTTAAAAATACAATACACATTTGAATTACACATTTCCAACAGCAGTCTGTATTTAGACCCTGTGGAATCAAAGTACCATATTTTAAAATAAGCAGTGTTTCCTTATACAGTAGCATCTTTCTAACTGATTCACTATTTCTATCTCCCTTTATTTGTTCCAAGATAGTGGCTTTTAAACCAACAGGACTGCTGTTATGAAATGATTTAAAATGTTGAGCCAAAGGACTTTCTATTTTAGCCTACCTTATGTCTCTTAAATGTTCTGTTAACCTATTTTTAAACATCCATTTAGTTTGACCTATATAATATTTGGCACAATTGCACTTGATTGGATAGATCACCCTCTCAGTAGTGCACTGATAATTACCTGTAGTTTGAAAATTAATTTGATTTATTCTAGGAAAAGTGGATACTATAAATTCACATCCTATACACTTCCCACATGGTCTCCTCCCTTTCGAGTGAATTTGTAATAATACATTTTCTTCAAGTTTTTTAAACTTTGTGTGTACTAACATATTTTTTTAAACTCTTTCCTTTATAAAATGAAAAAAAAACTAGATTTTGTTTAACTACTCCAGTAAGCTCATAAAATCTAAACAAAAACTTCCAATAATATTTGATTACTTCTCTAACATTCTCACTCAAAATATTATAGGTCATAACTATAAAAAAGTTATTTTTCTCTATATCCTTTACACAATTTCTATTCTCTCCATAAGGGACTAATCCATAATTTTCATTTCTACTACCACATCTTACTTTTTTAATTCTCCTTACACTATTTTCAATTATTTGTCTGTCATATTTCCTTTCCTGAAACATTTTATAGTGCCTTGTACACTCTTCTTCAAAATTATGATCCATGTTGCAAATTCTGGAAATCCTTAAGATTTCCCCATAAGGTAAGGAATCCAATGTATGTTTGGGGTGACAACTGTTATCCATCATGTATTGATTAACAACCCCAAATTTCCTATATAAACTTGTCCTAATCTCCTCACCCACTACACCTTCTAAAGAGATATCAAGAAATGAAATTATTCTTCCATAGCTTAGGCCATCAAATTGTATAGAGAACCTGTTGATTTGTAACTGTGCTGTAAAATCTGTCACTAAATCTATACCACCCTCACAGAGGAAAATCAAGTCATTTATGTATCTAAAATAAGATTGTCCATGTTTCTTATAAAATGAATTAGTATATATATATATTCAGCTTCAAATCTCCCCATAAACAAATTTGCACACACAGGTGCAAATGAGGCACCCATCGTTGTGCCTTGTAATTGATGACACAGAGTATCTTGTAAGCAGAAAAAATTATTTTCCAAATTAATTTCACTAAATCCATAGTATAATGTGCTAATGGGCTGTCACCCAAGAAGCTGCTAAGAGCGTTTAACCCATGAACATGCTTTATATTAGTATATAAGCTCTTCACATCAATTGTTATCCAGTACATTGTTTCTTTCCATCTAATCCCTTTAATATTTTGAAGATAATCAAATGAGTCTCTGATATAGGAAGGAAGGTTAATAACTTTTTTTAATAAACATTTATGCAGTACTAATATATATACTAAATATTTCCTAGCTGACACAATTGGCTTCCCAGGTGGATCTACCAAACCTTTGTGTACTTTTGGCAAACAATAGAAGTACGTTAACTCAGTATCTTCACTAAACAATTTCTTTTCAACATCATGTTCTGTCCAGTATCCCAGTCTGAACCCTGATCGTTCATTGTTTTTTAGCATTCAATTAATGTTGGTGATATTCTTGATTTGAAGAAATATAAGTTGAGTCATGCAGTTTCTACATTTTTTAAACTAAACTATCTAAGGCAATTTATAGACTGGTTAGTCTGAAACTGGAATAATGCAGTAAACTAAGCATTCCATATAAGGCTCGTTTGCCTTAAAAGTTGCTATATCTAGTCTGATAAACATGTATTTGCACAATTGATCACAGCACTGATCACTGTTGTCAAATTTTATTATCCCTGATAGCATCAGCAATAGTCCAGCAATATTTTTCCATTATAGTCCAATAAAATGAGGACAAACCTGAAGAAAGTTTCCAGTTTACAAGTACAATACAAACGTTATTCATTGCAAAGAATCTGTTTCATTTTTGACTAAACTATCACTTGACTGGCTTATCATTTTTCCTTGCTGGCCTTTAAATATTTTATGATCTCTATATAAAGTTTAGTTCAAATTGACTACTTAGGGCTTTAAAATGGAAGTACCACATTTGCACATAAAGTCAAGGCAGACCACCAAAAAATAATCTTTATCCATAGAGCTTCCATTTAATTTAACATTTTCAGCCCTAAGGTTTTACACTCTTGTTATTTTATATCTAGGGTAAACATTATGATCTTAACAAAAGTGGTTTCTCTCTGTGTTAGTACACTGCCTCATGTTGTCGATTAAAAAAGTATCCTGAAACTAACTGTGAATATGTATGTTACGGGATAAAACATATGCAAGAAAATAAGGTCTACATTCAACATCCATGGTACATTAACTTGGCCAAATCCTCAAGATTTACTATAATTCTTTTCCTTATACCATCCCCTGCATTTTACAGTTTTCAAGTCATAGTCAGCAAGATTAAACTTGCCCAATCTGAGCTCCAAAACGTTTCCAAATATCTAATGTACATGTAGTGATCAAGTAGACAAAACTGGAAAATACAGAGTGCATTTCTGCATAATCATGAATAAATGCAAGTAGCAATTAGTAAGAGGGAAACAGAAACTTAACTATTCCTAGTAGCCCCTTTAGACTTTTCATATCTTCATTGGTGTAATGGTTAAGGTGTTTACCTTATAGACACAAGGTGCAGGGTTTGATTCTCACATGGGATAATTGGCTAGGCTTAAAATGTCCCACAAGGGTAGTTAGCCTAGTACTAACCTATGAACCCTTTAATGCATATAAAAATAGTTGTATTTGCCAAAAATGTGACTTATACTAAACCAAAGCATACACAAAAACCATCTCATGATCAACCTTATGTGCAGTACAGTCCAAATATCTACCATACTTTCATATATTTTATGCTTTATATTCTTGCTCTTTTCTCTGCTCATCTTACTTGAGGGACATGTCCCACTTATGAATAGGAAAGATTCTTCAAATTTCTTGACCACTGAGAATGATATATTCTCTTCTGACTGTATCTTCTTGTAGTTAGGGTTAAAACCTTGCTGAGATCACAGTAATGCCAACAATGGCATTGAATTTCAGCATTGTTAAAACTGAAAGGTTTACTTTTTCTTCACTGCCTTAGCATCAAGCCAAGCTTCAGTACACCCACTATTCTTATATATATGGAACTCAGTCAAATATTGAGATGATTTTTATTACAGGCAATTCAATTTCAAATATGAGAAGTTTCCATAGTGTTATGTCCATTATCAGACCACAATTTTACAAAATAATCCCCAGGATTTACAAAGCAGTACTTTCCATTCTGAAACAGTGTGGCTGCTCCTGCATGGAAAATGGCTGCTTTGCGATCCAGGTATGTGCCATTTTGATGTACACAAATAGCCCTACACTGTTCCAGCATGGAAAGCCATGCTGGATGCTAATCAACTCATTTGCTGGTGAAAACCATGAGCTGGATTAGTGATTCAGTAAAGCGGCATGTCTCCATGCTGTAACAGTGTAAGTTGCAGAAATGTATTCGGTTACTAACTGAATACATTTCTACAAATTACACAATGGAGGCATGTCAGCGCTCTAGAAGCATGTATTAATCAGGTTATGCATGCCAATGGCCAAATATATGGCCATTGGCATGCAAAACCATGTAAACAAAAAAAAAACTTTTATTTTTGTTGGCTGAACTTGGCCATTGAGGGCAGAGGCAGTGGTACGCTAGTGGGAGGGGGGAGAATATGTAGAAATGGGGGAAACCTCATTATTACAACTTTCTGCATTTTGCTATTATAGTCAATGGCATGCAAAAAGTAAACATTGGCAGAGAACACTGGTTGCTAAGGGGGAAGGCTCGTGATTAGTGCAATAACTAGGGCTTAAGACAGTGGGGTATGTTAATGAGGGGACTTATACTGAATCACAACTTTCTCAGGAACTTTTCTAAGTGTCAGACTGCACCTAACTCTATAGGTGCTCTTACAGGATTGTATAGGCAGGAGGAGCAAGGAACATGAAAAAGGGGTGTGTCATGCTTGCACATTGGAGCTCTGTTGGCTGGTGTCAGCTTAGCTAAGCACAGCTAAGCAAGGTTGCATATTTGAGGCTGTTTACTCTTATTCCATGAACTGAGGAGTGTGTTCGCATGTAGGGGAGGGACATTTCATGCTGTTTACACTACCTACAGGCACAAAGAGGAAGGATATAGGAAAAGGCAAAGGAAGTAGCAGAACAAGGGAAATGCTATACAAATCAGCAATATGGGAGTCTGCAACCCACAATGGGCCAGTGAAAGCACTCAATAATACAGCTGACAGGTGACTGCAGAGTGAAAAAATGGGAGGACATAAAAAATAAAAAACAGGGGCAACAGCATACAATAAAGGAGAAATGAAGTATAAATCACTACTATGGGATACTTGCAACTCAGAATGGGCCATGCAAATATAATACAGCAGGCAGGTGGCTGCATAACTGAAGATGGGAGGACATGTAAAATAAAAAAATAAGGGGCAACAGCATAAAATAAAGGTGAAATGAAGCAGAAATCACTACTATGGGATACTTGCAACTCAGAATGGCCCATACAAATATAATACAACTGGCAGGTGGCCACATAGCTGTAAATGGGAGGAGATGCAAGTAAAAATTAATTACAAAAAGGGCAACAACAGAATAAAGGCAATCATGCACAAATCACCACTAATGCCTATAACACTCACAGTGGCCAAAGCAAAGCCATGAGTAATATAGCTGGCATTTGGAATGTATCATAGTCAGCCAATCATACAGGCAGCATCAGCAGCCCAACAGTATAAAGTATGGAAACACCTTACAGTCTGTTTTTTCCCACAAACTCTGCACCATTGGTGTATACATCCAGGGGAATCTTAACTTGGAAAATGTTAGGGGCTGCCATTGCTTTGATCCATCAGCATGTGCTAGAGACTGATGGTGGAGAGGAGGATAATGCTGACAACTGCTACAGACCAAGAAGGAGGAGAAGAGTGTATAGACCCAGGGTAACCTACCAGGAGCTACATGATATGGAGATAGTAGAGTGCTACAGGGTGGACAGGGACATACTTCAGCAACTCACCGAGCTGTGCTGGCCTCAACTCAGAGCTAGAACTAACAGAGGGGAACCCGTCCAGGATACTCCACCACTTCTTGGATGCCATGCTAACACATGCCGGTGAGCACATTAACTTCCCTAACACCCATCTGGAGAGTACCAGAAATATGCATTGTCTCCACCATGTAGCACAATACCTGGAAGTCCTGGATGCCATAGACTGCACGCACATCCACATCAAAGCACCACCCGGTGAACAGGTTAGGGTCTACATAAACTGCAAGGGGTTCCTCTCCATCAACTGACAGGTCATGTGCAATGTTCAGGGCATTATCATGAATGTGTGTCCTGGCATCCCTGGAAGCTGTCACGACTCCCACATCTGGCATTCGTCACAGCTGTATCAGGCATTTGCCAGTGAGGGCATCCCGTATGGACATCTGGTGGGGGATGCTGGCTATGCACTGGAGCCGTGGATGATGACACCCATCAGAAATGCACACACACCCACAAAAGAACAGCATAATGAGGCATATGCACAGACCAGGATCATTATAGAGTGTGTTTTTGGGATGCTCAAGTCACGGTTCCACTGCCTTGACATATCTAGTGGAGCCTTGCAGTACTCTCCAGCCACAAGTGCAGACATGTTCATAGTATGTGCCATGCTACACAACATGATCCTGCAGAAACAGCTACAGCAAGAACAGCATGGGTAAGGGCCACACAGCCCACCAAATGTTGCCAAGGTCCCCACAGTCACAGAGGGACTCACAGGAGGCGGACCCTGAGCATGCCCCCATAGGCAGATGGAGGCGTGCCCAGTATGCTTACGCCTTGGCAAAGAGGAAATGCATAGCACGCACACTGACACTTTAGGGACCCCAGGGACTGACACCTCTCTCTGACTTGTACACACACAGTAAAATGGATGACACACACATCACATCACCTGTAACTTATCATGTATAGGCAGTGTACTGTCTGCATCCAACATACGCATCCCTCAAGCACCGTCCTCACAATTGATGAAGCACAAGGTAAGTCAGTATTCTTAATAATAAAGGAATGGAATACTATGTTCTACTAACATATCTATGGTAATGCTGCATGCATGCAAGGGAATAGGGTGGCCTAATGGGATAGCAGCACACAACTGACAGCTATGTGGGACACCAGGAAATGTCTGGCCAAAACTGGCCTCCACACACTATGCAGTAGTACCCAAGGTGGCAAATCCCACTGCAGTATATGTGTGGGGACAACTAACTGGGGTCACAGGTCACAGGCATGGATATCAGGGTGGGGGTCCCATAACCACCCCTCACACCCACACAGCAAGTCAGCTGTAGAAAACCACAGAGAAATGTCTGGTAAAGGCACACAAATGACAGCAATGTTGAATTAACCCCCTACAGACTCACACAGTCATAGCACAGTAGGACCTGCAGTTGCAGTAAGGCTATGAAGGGTAAGAAGTCTGAAACTCAAATGTATGCCAGTACAATCTGACTTGGCCTCTGTACTGATATGCCTCCACTCCCCAAGACAGGGCACTCTAGTATGGTAATTGGAACCAAAATGTAAAGCAAATATCAGCACAGTCTGTGCAAATGTGTACAGTTGACAGGTGTGCCCCCCACATATACCCACACAAATGCAGTAACATATATGTATGCATGGAAACAGCAGCATACCACACATTGGCAGAGCTGTACCAATACACATGAAAACATGTTGCCTGTCCACAATATGTAGGGGTCAATGAGCTATGTGCATGTGTGGTTAATGCTGTCTGGATCTGGCCAGTAGGTTATCCTGGTAGTCGTCTTGTGCTGCCCTAGGTACAGTGCTGCCTTTGACAGGGCCATGTTCAGATAACTGAAGTGCCAACTGTTATGCATGTCAGTGGCACCCACTGCCCTGCCACTGATGTATCTGGAAGTCACAGTGCTATGTGGAATATACTAAACATATTAGTGACATTTTAAAGGATGTGTAACAGAGGTGCCAGGGATTTAATTGTTGATTTCAACAATTGGCTAAGTTTCTGGTGTCATTCTAAGGGGATCCAGTATCTGTCTGCCTGGGATGACATGATTGACAGACCTTGATGCTTTGCCAGAGATGGCCTGCATCTGTCACCCCTGGGCTTCCTGATACTAGCCAAGGCTCTTGCCACCCCTATAGTGCATTTTTAGGTGGTGTTCCAAAGACCAAATTACCATGGTAATAGCTACAAACAAATGCAATCTGAGGGTCATGCTGCTCAACGCTAGAAGTCTAAATCTCAAAATCCACTCGCTCAAAGCACTCCTTAAAATGGAGAACATCAACATTTGTGCTGCAGCAGAGACCTGGTTCAAGGCAGCAGAAAGTACCCCTGCACTACCAGGCTATAACACATTCCACAGCTTTTGGCCCCAGAACTTGGACCAAAGCTGCAAAGGCAGTGGTGTGCACACCTCCAGACTGGTAACCCAACATAACACATCAGAGATACTTCAGGTGCAGCTAACATTGGGTAAGACAACAATTCAGGTCATAGCCTGCTATAGGTCCCCAACCATGTCCCAAGACACACACTCCACGTTTCTAAGCACCCTGAAGAATATTAGAGTCCAAGCTAACACTCTCTTACTAGGCGACTTCAACTACCCCTCCATTAACTGGGAAAACTACTCATGTACCAATACACTTGCCCAATGTTTCCTGGAGTTCATTAATTCCAATACCCTGGGTCAGCTCATTCTTACCCCCACTAGAAGTAACAACATCCTTGACCTGGTCATTAATAACATGGGTGACCGCTGCTCTACACCAATAGTCAGCTCCTCCCTGGTTAAATCTGATCACAAACTAATCACCTTGGAAATCCACATCCCTCCCACCCCACCTACCCCCCCCCCCCCAGCAAAGGTAACCACAATGAAAAACATCTCCAAACCTAACTTTGGGCTCCTAAAAACAGAGGTGGCTAACTTCACAGCACCCATGCAAATGGAGAATAGAATAGTTGCATGGCTGCCAAATCATACACCAATGCACTGTACGAACACATACACAAATGCATGGATCTCACCATGCCCAATAGAACTAAGACACTCTCCTCCAGAAAAAGGAAGCCAATCTGGTGGTCCCCTGCTATAAACAAACTCTGCAACAGAAGGAGGAAACTGATGCAGAATAATGAAATCCCAAGACTGGAAAAACTCCCTTATCAGCCTCAACAAAAAGTTGAGATCCCTCATCAAATCCTCTATATCTAGCTATGAAAACAGAATTGCAGGAGATAGTAAAGACAACTACAAGGTCTTCTAAAGTTATGTAAAGAATCCCTACAGCAACCTACATTTGCTCTGAGCTACAGCACAATAGTACCTCCTATACTGAGCCAACAGATATTGCCAGTATACTGGCCAACAGATTCATTGCCAACTTTACCCCTCTCTCCCCCCAAAGGACCAATCAGAATACCAGTAGATTTCCATGTACCCAGTATTACTGCTGCACAGGTTAAAACAGCACTATCCAAGGCCACAAATACAGCTTATATGGGACCTGGCAATATCCCTGGCTGCGTTCTACATGAACTACAGAGTGAACTGGCACTTCACCTGTTTGCCCTATTCAATCACAGCCTCACCTCAGGCTTTGTCCCTACCAAATGGCACACTGCTACAGTCATCCCTCTCCAGAAAGGAGGACTGACTACAGTCCCTGGGAACTATTGCCCCATTAGCCTGATGAGTCTGATATGCAAAGCTATGGAATGTATCATCATGGACCTAATAAACAAGGATATAGGGAATCTCCAAACTCTGGATCCCACACAGTTTGGTTTTGTGAAGGGTAGATCATGCCTGCTCAACTTGGTTGACTTCTTTGAGTCAGTCACCAGAGCTGTGGATGTAGGCAAAGTGGTTCATACAGCCCACCTTGATCTGGCCAAAGCTTTTGATACCATTCCTCACTCTGAAATCACAGAAAATCTCACTAAGCTAGACATCAACCCCTATATCACTAGGTGGGTTGGAAACTGGTTCACAGAAAGAACCCACAGTGTGAAAGTAGCTGACTCCCAGTCAGACTGCGGACTACTCACAAGTGGAGTCCCACAGGGTTCAGTCCTGTGTCCTCTCCTGTTTGGTATCTACTTCTCTGAAGTCCAGACCAACATGAAGGGACTCTGTCTGACAAAGTTCACAGACAATTGCAAGTTTGGAGCTATTATTAGCACCCCAAGTGATGTTGACATCCTACAGAATGGCCTCATTGAGACCAACAACTGGTGTCAGAACCATGGCCTTAAACTCAATGCCAAAAAATGTGTCATCATCCCCTATGGGAAAAACCCAGTTCCCATGAATTACCACATTAATGGTAGTCCATTGAACACAGAAGGTGTTGTAAGAGATCTGGGAACACAGGATGACAGCAACCTCTCTTTTGACCACTACATTGCCACTGTGGTCAGAAAGTCCTTCTATGTGGTGCATCTCATTACTATGGGTTTTGCATCCAGGATGAAAGAGATCATTGTCTCCCTCTACTTTTCCCTCATTAGGCCAATCATCGAGTACAATGCTCTATTTAGCATGTACCTCTCTAGACACCTGCAACAACTGGAGAGGCCACAAACGTACCTCACAAAGAGGATGCTAGGCCTTAAACACTTGTCCTAGATAGACAGACTCAAAAAACTCCAACTATTCTCTGTCTCATATCGCCTTCTTAGAGGTGATCTCTGCTTGACTTACAAAGCCATGTCTGACCCAGCTCTGTTAGAAATGCTACATCTAAAGAAATACCAATCCCTCCACACCATATGCTCCAGAGACCTCAACCTCATTACCAGAATTAACAGAACATGCTGGAGGGACAGGTTCATAACCCAGAGACTGCCCATGCTATGGAATAGACTTCCCATACATGTCTAGCAGAGCACCTCGCTGACCCTCTTTAAGAGAAATCTTGATGAATGGATGGGAAACAGAAAATTCACCCTAAACAGAGGCACTGGGAACTAAGGTCAGGTAGCACTATGCCAGGGTAATCTTATGGCTAGGCTTGTAAAGGCCTCAGGGCCATTAGCCTAATACACACCTATGAACCTATGAAGTGTTTTGTGGTACTGTTACCTGTGGTCATTCTCAATAATCCTGTTTTCTTATGTATGCTTTTACAAAGAATGGACATGCCTGCACAGCTGAATGCACTCGGTAACCACACCCATAACTCCCAACCTCTGACAGCAAGATGTCTGGACAAGGGCATAAATAAAAGTGGAGCAGAGGCACAATGATAGGCATGTGTTGTAAATATTGACTTTACATACTGGGAAAGTTGGTAGGGTGAGGGGTTTTTAGTAGTGGAAATGGTTTGAAGGTAATGTATTCTGAAACTTTAATGTCTGTATTGTCATGTAACCTCACACTTCAATCATATGTAACTAACTTGCCATAAAAACACATGTTTAAGTAGAAAGGGTGAAACCTCTAGCCAAATACCTGGACAACCTGCCTAAAAATGTACAGGTCAGAGGTATGCACACACAAGGATATGACATATCAGGTTAGAAAGATACCACACAAGCAGGAGATCCCCAGCCAATATATCACCGGGTTGTTGGACTGTTTACACAGCTGTGTGTCATTACTACACTGCCTGTAGCCACATGTCACAAATGGCCTAGTTGGGAAGAATTTACACAGCTGCCTTCATAATATTGGTCTATGCATCATACAACTCATACTCCCCTGATAAATCACTGTGATAACCTGAATATGTCTGACACTAGGTAATGACACAATACATTGCAGTTACAGGCTACTGCTATTTCAGAAAATGTCTGCTAAACAAAACAAGTACCCTGACAAAACTGCTGTGTACTCCTGAGATGTATGACTGTAGCACACAAAACTCTGGACTTGAGTAAACCTATCTCTGTAATGGGGTCCCACCCTAACTATAGAAGGTCGCACTGGGCATGCTCCTACACTTAGAGAATCACAGGACATGTTAGAACTCACGTCAGAATATATGACTGTATTGTGTATATCTGTCCATGCATACAGACAGCTATGTACACCTCCACTGTCCCCACACACAGACATCAGACAGAAATACCATCAGCTAGCTGTAGGTGGCCCATATGTGATATATCTGCATCTGATGTGTCAGATACACACACATATACATGGGCAACAGATAACATATGTCAAGTATACGTACACATAGATGTGGGGAACTGAGAGACAGACAGTGATACAGAGAGAGACACAGGGGGACACAGACAGACTGAGACACACACATGGATACCTTGAATGGCATACAGTGATGTCTTCCTGTAGACAGTGCATACCAGTTGTAAACAGTTGTACATGCTAGCATAAAAGATGAGCCCCATTGTATAACAGTACTGAGACTGAGTTTATAATATCACATCATCTGTGTGTGTGTGTGTGTGTGTGTGTGTGTGTGTGTGTGTGTGTGTGTGTGTGTGTGTGTGTGTGTGTGTGTGTGTGTGTGTGTGTGTGTGTGTGTGTGTGTGTGTGTGTGTGTGTGTGTCTCCATAGGTCCACGTATTAGGAGACTCTTCCCACTCAGTACAATTCACATTACCCTATTTCACATCTGCTGCTGTCATTCCGCTTATAAGTACTATTGCACAACATTCACTCCATAAGCTCTGTAGCATGTGTGATAACTGTGTAGCACTATAGTACAAATAACTAGATAGGTAGGGGGTTCTAATCACCATATTGGCAACTGTGTGTGTGTGTGTGTGTGTGTGTGTGTGTGTGTGTGTGTGTGTGTGTGTGTGTGTGTGTGTGTGTGCGTGTGAGACAGTTGTGTATGTGAGAATGAGTGGGGTGTTTGTTTTTTTTGTAGGTGAAACAGTTTTAGGCCATTCATACCCACAACATTCTCAGTGCCCCAGTGTATCAGTCCTGCTGTCATTCCCCTTATTGTTACCTTTTGCCAGCTGTCAGCACAGTAAGCTCCGTAGTGTGTGTGATAAGTAACACTATAGCAAAAATCACTAGATAGACAGGGATTCTCATCTCAGATCTGGCAAATGAGTGTGCGTGTATGTTTGTAAGAAGAAGTATTTTGATAAGTCTCACACCCACAAGCCTACTTTGTCAAGCCTGCTGATGTCATTCCCCTTATCAGCACCTTTGGCAAGTTATAAGGCCAGCAAGCTCTGTAGCACATCCAATAACTGTGTAACCCTGTACTATAAAGAACTAGATAGGGAGGGGTTCTATTCTCAGATCCGGCAAAAGTGTGTGTGGGTTATAAGTGTGCGTGTATGTTTGTATGAAGAAGTATTTTGATAAGTTACCCACCCACTTGTCTACTTTATCAGCCATGCTGATGTCACCCCCATTATAGGTACATAGGCATACCTCTCAACTGTACAGATTTTTGCACAATGTCCAGACATCTGCCTCATATGTTTGGTCTATTTCTGACAAACTTAAGCTTTTCTGGCAAAGTAGTGGCAAATCAGTAAAGATTGAAGTTAGAAAATAATGACAGACATTTGAATTTCAGACTTTATAACCTTCAGACAAGTTTTTCTGATGCTAAGCCAGTTATGCTATTTACTTTCTAAGTTTGCAGGATCAATATTTAAAAAGTATCCCTATTTTGGGCCTTTTTCTCACTTTTATTTATGGCTTTGTCCAGATGTCTTGCTCTAAGAGATTGAGAGGTATGTATATAGCTGTGTACTAGGCTAATGGCCCTGGAGACATTACAAGCCTAGGCCATAGATGTGCCTTGCCATTGTACCACCCAACATTAGTTACCAGTCACTGTACTGATCCCTAGGGTGAACTTTGTATTACCCATCCACTCATCAAGATCTCTCTGCAACAGAGTCATCTAGGTGCTTTGCTTAACATGCATGGGAAGTCTGTTATAGGGCATTTCCAGTCTCTGAGTGATGAACCTGTCCCCCCAGCATGTTGTGTTGATTGTGGTAATGAGGTCAATGTCCCTGCAGTGTGTGGTGCAGAGAGATTGGGATTTGTTTAGATCTAGCAGTTGTAAAAGAGCTAGGTCAGACATGGGTTTTCAAGTCAAGCAGAGATTGCCTCTAAGTAGGTGACAAGAGACAGAGAACAGATGGAGTCTTTTGACTCTGTCTCTGTAGGACAGGTGTTCAATGCCTAGGATCCTCATTGTGAGGTATATCTGTTCCCTCGCCAGCTGTTGCAGGTGTCTACTGATGTACATGCCAAATGTGCCATTATATGTGATGAGTGGTCTAATGAGGGGAAAGTACACAGAGATGATGATCTCTTTCTTCCTGGATGTAAAACCCTTGGTAATGACATGTGCCACATAGAGGGATTTCCCGACTACAGTGACAATGTGGTGGTTAAAGGACAGGTTGCTGTCAACCTGTGTCTCCAGTTCTCTAATAATGCCTAAAGTGTTCAGTGGGCACCCATCAATGTGGTACTTAGTGGGAACTGAGATTTTACCTAAGGGGATGATGATGCATTCTGTGGTGTTAAGCTACAGGCTAGGATTTCCACACCAGTCAGTGGTCTCAGTGAGGCCTTTCTGTAGGATGTCTGCGTCACTTGTGGAGTTAATGATGGCTCTCAGATTGCACTTGTCTGTGAAATTGGTCAACCAGAGTTCATTTGTGTTGGCCTGGAGTCCTGAGAACTAGATGCTGAACAGAAGAGTACCCAGGACTGATCCCTGTGGGACTCTCCCCATGACTGGCTGGCAGTCTGACTAGGAGCTTGCTACTTTCACACTGTGTGTTCTATCTGTGAGCCAGTTAGCACCCACCCCCAGAAATATAGGGGTCGATGCCTACTTTGTAGGTTCAACCATAATTCCTGACTGAGGACTGGTATCAAGAGGCTTGGCCAGATTGATGTAGGCTGTATGTAGTGCTTTACTGTGATACACAGCCCTGGTGACTGACTCAAAGAATTCAAACAGGTTGAGCAGGCATGATCTCACTTTCACAAAGCCGAACTGTGTGGGGTCCACAGTTAGGAAATTACCTATATGTTTGTCTATCAGGTCCCTGATGATGCACTTTATACATGTACATATCACACACTTAAGGCTAATGGACTGATAATTCCCAGGATATGTAGTTCCCACACCTTTATGGAGAATAATGACTGTAGCAGTGTGCCATCTGGGAAGGACAAATTCTGAGGTGAGGCTGTGACTCAACTGAGCACACAGAGGTGTTTCCAGGTTTCTCTGTAGTTCATGTAGAACACAGCCTAGGATTATCTGGGGTCCCATGGAAGCTGTATTCTTGCCTGTGGACAATACAGGTGTAACCTGGGAGGAGTACCCCTGGGTGGCTGGCATTCCTCTGCCATTCTAAGCATTCCCCTAGGGGGAGACAGGGGTAAAGCTGGCACTGAATGTGTTGGCAAGAATGTTGCCAATATCTGTTGGCACAGTATAGGATGTAGCATTTTGCAATAACTCAGAGCATATCTGGGTATTGGTGTGGAGGTTCTTTATATAACTGTCAAAGTATTTGTGATCATTGTCAGTGTCTGCTGCAATTTTGCCATCATATGCAGCTTTAGATGATTCCATGAGGGATCTCATGTTGTTGGTGAGGCTAATAAGGGTGTTCTACCACTCTTGGGACTCCACCTTTTTCTGCAACAGTGTCTTCCTTCTGTTGTACAGGTTATTAATGGTAGGGGACCACCTGATTTGCCTCCAGTGTTTGGAGGTGCATGTCAGGGTTCTGTTGGGTATGTTTAGTTCCATGCATTGATGTACTTGTTTGTACAGTGCACTTGTGTATGATTTGGCAGTTATGCAGGTATTCTCCATTGGCATGGGTGCTGAGAAGTTAGCCACCTCTATTCTTATGAAGCCAAACTCAGCTGTGGAGATGCTGTCCAAGGTGGTTACCTTTGCAGGGGTAGTGGTTGTGACGTGGAGTACCATAGTGATTATTCTTTGTTTGATCAGACCAGGTAGCAATTCACTACTGTTGTCACGCAATGCCCCCATATGTTGGTAATCAACACAGGTCAAAGATGCTGCTTCCTGTACTGGGTAAGAAAAAAACAAAAACACAGGTACCAGATAAACAGCTCGGTCTTCACCTCAGAGCCAGTAGTATGTAAAAAAGCTGAACTGCCACAGTAGAAAGAAAATTCTTTATTGCAAGGACAAAGTGAGCAGTTTCACGACCTTCCAGGTCACTTCATCAGACTTAATAAAACATCTCACATATTACTTTATATATATATATATATATATATATATATATATATATATATATACTTTCAGAGTGACCAATCAGTTAAAACAAACAATTAAATATTTATATGAGACTCAATTAATTTAAAAATAGTAGAAAAAAACATAAATAGACATAAAAATATTAAAAACGATAAACAGGTTCAAATGTAAATGCCTATAGAACCATGTAGAAGGGCATTAATGCTTTAAGGCTCTTGCCTTTAAAATGGTTTCAGAGAAACTGTTTCATTAATGCTTGGGGGTTTGTCTGCATTTAGTTGCAGATTCCATTTTTGCTCAGCCTCTTCTGTTCTATTTCTAATGTCAACCCCTCTGATATTTTCTTCCAAAACTTCTAAAACTAAAACTTTAAAAACATGGCGCATCCTTTCAGCTTCTACATGTTTAGCTAGGGCACTACTCTGTTAAATTAATTGAGTCTCATATAAATATTTGTTTGTTGTAACTGATTGGTCACTTTGAAAGTATATATATATCAAGTAAGATATGATATATTTTATTAAGTGTGATGAAGTGACCTGGAAGGTCATGAAAGCACTCACTTTGTTCTTACAATAAGGAATTTTCCTTCTACTGTGGCAGTTCAACTTTTTATACATACTATTCCTCTACTGGGTGAAAAACAGTATAACAGCACTTCCAAGACGCCAAACGCTGCCACTCACAGTAAAAAGTCAGCACAGGATGGAAAATAACCGCACAACTTGGTAAAAACAAGTGTTTTTAATGACTGAAACAGTTAAGTGCTTTCACTCGCGTAGCGAGCTTCATCAAAACAGTTAATCTACTAAGAACACTCCAGTTAAATATCAAAATTGGCGCCAAAACAGCGCACTAACTTAAAGTTATACAAACATTTAAAAACAGATGAAATGCTTTTTTTAAAATAATGAACATATTCAAAATTAATTCCCATCTAAAAGAAGTAAGGATTTAATAGAAAAATAATCATTTATCCCAGGAGGTGTAGTGGCATCAGTAAATACCTGCCACCATAATTCCCTATAGGCTAAATAGTTCTTACAGTTCCCTCCTCTAGGATTTCTTTTTACATTCTCTAAAATAGAAAATTTGAATACATGGTCTGTTCCTTTTTCTAAGATATGCTTAGACAAAGCATTTTTGGGGTCTTTCTTTTTAATACAATACAGATGTGAGTAAATCCGCTGCCTAAATTGTCTTTCAGTTTTTCCTATGTAATAGGAAGAACAGACAGAACAAAGAGCCACGTACACCAACATACTAGATCTACAATTACCCTTAGACATGTACAGTTTGGTGTGACTATTATTGTTCAAAATTGTACTGCTACACTCATAAATAGATGAACATTGATGACAGGTCCCACATTTTGTAGTGTTTGACATAATTTTATTTTTATTTCTAATAGGTTTTGCGCCTTCTAATATATACTTAAGGTTCCTACTCATTTTATACACAAAATTAGGTCTAGGACCCAGAATATCAGCAATTTCTTGTAAATCTGTTAAAATGTGCCAGTTTCTAACCAGAATGTCTTTAATAGCGTGGCTGAAAGGTCCATATTCAATAATATAGGCTCTCTTGAAAATTCTTTTACCATCAACATTAGAACATTCAACTGTTATTGAATTATTTACAGCAGCTGGTCCAGTGCTGGTATTGTTTACTGCATAGCTGTTACTCTTTAAACCTAATAATGGTATATATTTTGTACCCCACTGACTGATAACATAGGTAGTTATATCATTCATTAAATCTGCATCGTAGCCCCTATCACTAAAAAGCGCTACAATATAACTAATTTCTTTCTTCATGTCAAAATAATTTGAGGTCATCCTAATGGCCCTAATACACTGGCCCTTAAAGATGTTTCTTTTCATTCTAATAGGATGATAACTATTATAATCCAAATAAGAATTTGTAAACGTGACCTTCCTGTGTATAGTGGATTTAAATCCATTGTTATCTACTGAAACCATAGTATCCAAATATGGTACGCCATTACAACTAGTGACAGAAGTAAATTTTAAAAAACTGCTACTAGTATTCAAAAAAGCAAAAAAAGCCCCAAAGGAGATGCTGTCCCCTTTCCACAGGATGTAAATATCATCCAGGTAACGGGAATAGTACAAAATATTCTTGTAGTAAATACTAGTGAATATACAGTTCTCCTCCCAATCAAGCATAACCAGATTTGCAAATATGGGAGCGCAAGCCGCTCCCATAGCTACTCCTCTGGTTTGCTTGAAAATTTCACCTTCATAGAAGATGAAGTTATTGTCCAGAACACTATTCATTAATTCGACCAGCAAGGAAATTCTTTATGGATATTCCTCTACTGGGTGTTAGTATGAAATGGTCCAGGGCATTGGAACTGATGTATTCCAGGAAGTGTTGGGCCAGTGTATTGGTGCCTGAGTATCTTTTCCACTTGATGGAGGGGAAGTTGAACTCCCCTAGTATGTGAGTGTTGGGGTGGGCCTTGATAGATTCCAGGGTGTTGAGGAATGTGGCTTGAAAGTCTAGGGACATGGATGTGGACCTATAGCAAGCTAAGACCTGGATTGCACTACCATCCAATGTCAGTTGTACCTGACATATGTTAGATGCATTATACTGGGATAGTACTCTGGATGTGTGCATATCCATTACCAATATGGACACACTACCACCTTTGGAGCTGTGGCCCATGTTTTGGGGCTGACAGGTGTAGAATGAGTTGTAGGCTGTTTTTGCAGGGGTGTTGTCTGCTGCTGTAAAACAGGTCTCTGTTACAGCACAAATGGCAATGTTCACCATTTTGAGGAGTGCTGTGAGTGGCTGCATCTCAAGATGTAGATGTCTAGTGTTGAGCAGCATGACCCTCTGTTTTCATATATGTGTAACTGTTATGCTGGCAATGTGATCTGGGCCACCACTGAAAAACCCACTATAGGTGTGGTAAGACACTTAGCCAGGGGTGACAGATGCAGGCCATCTGTGTCAAGCCATGTCAGTCTGTCAATCTTGTCATCCCAAGCAGACAGATACTGGTTCACATGACAATTACATCAGACACATAAGCCAATTGTTGAAGTCAATCATTTATTGTTTGTACTGTGGTATAATTCAGGGTGATAGTCGTATACTGCTCAGGGCTACTGACATGCCTGCCTGGCCCACATAATCTGATAGATCCAACATGTCTCATTTCATATAGACCATGGATGTGCATCTAGGGTCATCCACACATACATGGACAATGACAGAGTGATACTTGTAGTTGTTAGGAGTGACCTGACTGGGTGTGCTATATGCTGGAGCCTGGCATCTGATAGAAAGTTGACTGTTACCTCCTCCATGTTCAACCCAGTGAGTGGCACATGCAGCTGCCTCACAATTGAGTCACCTATGATGACTATATCAGGCTAGGTGTTTAGCTTTTGGGGCATAGGTTGAGGGGCACACTGTGTAGGTGAGATCTGTATCCTGTGGTTTATGCTGTGTTGTGGTGGCTGAATGTGTGTCTGTCTTGGTGGTCTCTTGGGTAAATGTCTATTGAGTGCCACTGCAAAGGTGGATTTGTGGTTTTTGTTTGTATGTCAAAGTTGTGATACTGTGTGTTCTGGAGGGGTATGTGTTCCATATGGTGTGTTGCAGGTGTTTGCCCTTTTCCTTTTGACCAGCTAGTGCAGTCTTCGCTGGAGATTGCACATCTTCCAATATGGTGATATAGGGGTATCTCTCACAAGTGTGAGTGTTGTGAGTTTAGTGGAGAGGGTTGTCTGTGTACAAGAGGCAGTTTAAACAGTGCCTCTGAATTCCCAAGTGCACCAGGTTAATGGGCAAAACACAGAGTACTGCACTTTAATCATGCCAAGAGGGGTGATAATAGCTATTAAGTACTGAAGCTAATTCTGTGAGAAATGACAACTGCTGATGCCTCTCAGGTGTGCTAGAATACCTGATAAATAAACCTGTTGAAGTGCAAAGCTATTAGGCTATTTGAAGTACAGGAAAGAAACAACTAGCAAGATCTAAGAGAAAGACTGAAGGCAGACATTCTGGCACCTGTAACAGTTCAATTCAGCTGTGAAGTTATCAGCACCTTTGGCCAGTTGTCAACCCAGTAAGCTCAGTAGTGCATGCTATAACTGTGTAACATGATAGTATACATAACTAGATAGGCAGGGGTTCTAATCTTAATACCAGCAAGTGAGTGTGTGTGTGAGAGAAAGAATCATATACTGTGTGTTATATCATTTTGATTTGTGTACCACCCTGAAATTGTCCCATCACCCTACTTTACTAGGCCTGCTGATGTCATTCACCTTAGAAGTACCTTAGGATTAGAACTCATGTAAGCTCCATGGTGCATCTGATAAGTGTGTAACACTGTAGTAGAAATAGCTAGATAGGCAGGGATTCTAATTTCAGTACTGGCAACTGTTTGTGAGTGTGAGAATCATATATTGTGTGGGTTATATCATTTTGATTTGTGTACCACCCTGTAAATGTCCCATCACCCTTTTGGACTGAATCCCCAAAGGTGGTTGTGTTTCCATATTCATAAAGGATGTGCACATCTACAGACTGGTAGCCCAACATAACACATCTGAGATACTTCAGGTGAGAGCTAACATTGGGTAAGATGGTGATTCAGGTTGCAGCCTGCTATAGGTCCCCAACCATGTCCCTTGATGCACACTCCACATTGCTAAGCACCTTGGAGAATGTCAGGGTCCAACCTAACACTCTCATACTGGGTGACTTCAACTGCGCCTCCATTAAATGGGAAAGCTACTCATGTACCAATACACTTGCTCAACGTTACCTGGAATTCATTAATTCCAATGTCCTACACCAACTTATTCTTGCCCCCACTAGAGTAGCAATATCCTTGACCTGGTCATTACATTACTAACATGGGTGACCATTGCTCTACACCAATAGCCAACTCCTCCATGGTTAGATCCAACCACAAAATAATCCTCTTGGAAATCCAGGTCCCTCTCACCCCTCTGCAAAGGAAACCACCATGGAAAACATCTACAAAGCTAACTTTGGGCTCCTAAAAACAGAGGTGGCTAACTTCACGGCACCCATGCAAATGGAGAAAAGTTGCATAACCACCGAATCATACACCAATGCACTGTACGAATGTACACAAATGCATGGATCTCACCATACCCAATAGAAGCAAGATGCTCTCCTCCAAAAAAGAAAGCCAATCTGGTGGTCTCTTGCCATAAACAAACTCGACAACAGAAGGAGGAAACCAATGTAGAATAAGGTGTAGCACCAAGACTGGAAAAAAGCCCTTATCAGCCTCAACAGAAGGTTGAGATCTCTCATCAAATCCTCTAAAGCTAGCTATGAAAACAGAATTAAAGCAGATAGTAAAGCCAAACACAAGGCCTTCTATATTTATGTAAAGAATCACCATGGCAATACACAGATATGCTCTGAGCTACTGCACAATGGTACCTCCTATACTGAGCCAAAAGATATTGCCAATATACTGGCTGACAGATTCAGTGCCAGCTTTAGCCCTCTCTCCCCCCCAAATGACCAATCATAATACTAGTAGATTGTCAGGCACCCAGTATTACTGCTGCACAGGTTAAAGCAGCACTGTCCAAGGCCAAGAATACAGCTTCTATGGAACCTGACAATATCCCTGGTTGTGCTCTACATGAACTACAGAGTGAAGTGGCACCTCACCTGTGTTTCCTGTTCAATCATAGCCTTAACTCAGGCTTTGTCCCTACCAAATCGTGCACTGCTATGGTCATCCCTCTCCACAAAGGAGGAGGACTACAGACCCTGGGAACTATTGTCCCATTAGCCTGATGAGTCTGATATGCAAAGCTATGGAATGCATCATCATGGACCTAAAAAACAAGGATATAGGGAATCTCCAAACTCTAGATTCCACACAGTTTGGTTTCGTGAAGGGTAGGTCATGCCTGCTCAATGTGTTCAAATTCTTTGAGTCAGTGACTTATGGATGAAGGCAAGTTGGTTCATACAGCCTACCTTGATCTGGCCAAGGTCTTTGATACCATTCCCCACTCAGGAATCATAGACAAACTCACTAAGTTAGGCATCAACCCCTATATCACTAGGTGGGTTGCAAACTGGCTCACAGATAGAACCCACAGTGTGAAAGTAGCTGACTCCAACTCAGACCACTGACTAGTCAATAGTGGAGTCCCACAGGGTTCAGTCCTGTGTCCTCTCCTGATTGGTTTCTACTTCTCTGAAGTCCAGGCGAACACAGAGGGACTCTGGCTGACAATATTTGCAGACAATTGCAAGATGGGAGCTATTATTAACTCCAACAGTAATGTTGACATCCTACAGAAAGGCCTCATTGAGACCAATGACTGGTGTCAGAACAATGGCCTTAAGCTCAATGTCAAAATTGTGTCATCATCTCCTTTGGGAGAAACCCGGTTCCTGTGAATTACCACATCGATGGTAGTCCACTGAACGCAGAAGGTGTTATAAGAGATCTGGAAACACAGGTTGACAGCAACCTCTCTTTTGACCACCACATTGCCACTGTGGTCAGAAAGTCATTCTATGTTGCACATTTTATTACTAAGGGTTTTGCATCTAGGAAAAAAGAGGCCATTGTCTTCCTCTACTCTTCCCTCATTAGGCCAATCATTGTGTACAATGCCCCATTTGACATGTACCTCAAGGGACACCTGCAACAGCTGGGCAGGTCACAAACATACCTCACAAAGAGGATCCTAAGCCTTAAACACTTGTCCTATATGGACAGACTCAAAAAACTCCAACTATTCTCTGTCTCATATTGCCTACTTAGAGACGATCTCTGCTTGACTTACAAAGCCATGTCTGACCCAGCTCTGTTAAAAATGCTACATCTAAAGAAATCTTAATCCCTCCTCACTACACACTCCAGAGACCTCAACCTCATTACCACAATCAACAGAACATGCTGAAGGGACAGGTTCATAACCCAGAGACTGCCCATACTATGGAACAGACTTCCCATACATGTCAAGCAGAGCACCTCAATGGCCCTCTTCAAGAGAAATCTTGATTAGTGGATAGGAAATAGAGAATTCACCCTGGGGATCACTCCAGTGGCTCTACTTGACAGAGGCACTGGGAACTAAGGTCGGGTGGTATGATGTCAGGGTAATCCTATGGGCTAGGCTTGTAAAGGCTCCAAGGCCATTAGCCTAGTACACACCTATGAACCCATGAACCTCTGAACCCTATTTTACTAGGCCTGTTGGTGTCATTCACCTTAGAAGTACCTTGGGACTAGAATCAAATAAGCTCTGCGGTACATCTGTTAAGTGTGTAACACTGTAGTAGAAATAACTAGATTATGTAGTGGTTCTAATCTCAGTTCTGGCAACTGTTTGTGTGTGTGTGTGAGTATGAGAATCATATATTGCATGGGTTATACCATTTTGATTTGTGTACCTCCCTGTAAATGTCCCATCACCCTATTTTACTAGGCCTGCTGATGTCATTCACCTTAGAAGTACCTTGAGACTAGGAGAAATCATGAAAGCTCTGTGGCATGTCTAATAAAGATGTAACACTACAGTAGACATAACTAGATAGGTAGAGGTTCTAATCTCAGTGCTAGCAAGTGTGTTTATGTGTGTGTGTGTATGTGTGTGCATGTGTCTCTTTGGACAGTTTGGCTGACAGCATTTTGATTGGTGTACCATCTATGCCTTTTACCACTTCCCGATGGCATTACTTTATATAGCATGGTAATGGCATCTGCCTCACATGCAGCATGTTAAACCATTGTGCAGGCCATTCCAGTCCTCTGTACAGATGTCTATGAACTATCCAGATGTTTAGGTTCATAGGTGTGTACTATGCTAATGGCCCTGGAGCCTTTACAAGCCTAGCCAGAGGATTACCCTGGCATTGTGCCACCTGACATTATTTCCCAGTGCCTCTGTAGAGAAGAGCCACTGAAGTGATCCCAGGGGTGAATTCTCTATTTCTCATCCATTCATCAAGATTTCTCTTGAAGAGGGCTAGTGAGGTGCTCAGTTTGACAGGTATGGGACACCTAGTCCATAGCATGGGCAGTCTCAGGGTTATGAACCCATCCCTCTGGCATGTTCTGTTGATTGTGGCAATGAGGTTGAGGTCTCTGGAGCATGTGGTGCAGAGGGATTGTGATATATTTGGATGTAGCATTTCTAACAGAGCTAGGACAGACATGGCTTTGTAAGTCAAGCAGAGATCACCTCTAAGTAGGCGATATGAGACAGAATAGTTGGAGTATTTTGAGTCTGTCCATATAGGACAACTGTTTAAGGTCTAGGATCATCTTTGTGAGGTACGTTTGCAACCTCTCCAGTTGTTGCAGGTGTCCATTGAGGTACATGCCAAATGGGGCATTGTACTTGATGATTGGACTAATGAGGGAAGAGCAGAGGGAGACAATGACCCCCTACTTCCTGGGTGAAAAATCATTAGTAATCAGATGTGTCACATAGAAGGATTATCTGACCACAGTGGCAATGTGGTGGTCAAAAGAGAGGTTGCTCTCAACCTATGTTCACAGATCTCTTATAATGCACTCCATGTTGAGTGGACTACCATTTATGTGGTAATTTATGGGAAATGAGTTTTAACCAAAGGGGATGCTTATACATATTTGGCCACTGAGCTTCAGGCCATGCTTCTGACAGCCTACGTTGGTCTCAGTGAGGCCTTTTTGCTGGATGTCAACATCAATTGGGTAGTTAATAATGCCTCACAACTTGCAATAGTCTGCAAAATTTGTCAACCAGAGTACTTTAGTGATGGCCCGGACATCAGTGAAGTTGACACCAAACAGGTGAGGACACAGGACCGAACACTGTGGGACCCCACCCATGACTGATCAGCAGTCTGACTTGGAGTCAGCTACTTTCACACCGTGGGTTCTATCTGTGAGCCAGTTTGCAACCCACATAATGATACAGGGGTTGATGCCTACCTTAGTGGGTTTTCTATGATGCCAGAGTGGGGAAGGTATCAAAAGCCTTGGCCAGATCAAGGTAGGCTGTAAGACCACCTTGACATCATCCACAGCTCTGGTGATTGACTCAAAGAAGTTGACCAGGTTGAGCAGGCATGATCTACCCTCTGCAAAACCAAACTGTGTGGTATCCAGAGTTTGTAGATTGCCTATTTTCTTGTTTATTAGGTCCATGATGATGTGGTCCATAGCTTTGCATATCAGACATGTCAGGCTAATGGGGTGATAGTCCCCAGGGTCTGCAGTCACTCCTTCTTTGTGGAGAGGGATGATTGTAGCAGTGCACCATTTGGAAGGGACAAAGTCTGAGGTGAGGCTCTGATTGAACAGGACACACAGGTGTGGTGCCAGGTCACTCTGTAGTTCATGTAGAACACAGCCAGGGATATTGTCAGGTCCCATAGAAGCTGTATTCCTGGCCTTGGACAGTGATATTTTAACCTGTGCAGCAGTAATACTGGGTGTCTGGCAATCTACTTTATTGTGATTGGTCCTTTGGGGGGGGGGTAAGGTTGGCACTGAATCTGTTGGACAGTATATTGCCAATATCTGTTGGCTCAGTATACAATGTAGCATTAGGTAGTAGCCCAGAGCACATATGGGTATTGGCATGGAGATTATTTACATAACTATAGAAGGCCTTGTGTTTGTCTTTACTATTTGCTGCAATTCTGTTTTCATAGCGAGCTTTAGATGATTTTATGAGTGATCTCAAACTTTTGTTGAGGCCAATAAGGGAGTTCTTCCAGTCTTGGGACTTCACCTTATTCCACATTAGTTTATTTTTTCTGTTGTCAAGTTTGTGTATGGCAGGGGACCACCAGACTGGCTTTCTGTCTTGGAGAACAGTGTCTTGGTTCTATTGGGTATGGCAAGATCCATGCATGCATGTGTTCGCACAGTGCATTGGTGTATGATTTGGTGGTCATGCAACTATTGTCCATTTCCATGGGTGCACTGAACTTAGTCATCTCTGTTTTAAGGAGCCCAAGGTTAGCTTTGTAGAAGTTTATCATGGTGGCTATCTTTATAGAGAGGGGTGGGAAGGATGTGGATTCCCAAGGTGATTAGTTTGTGGTTGAATCTAACCAGGGAGGATTTGACTATTGGTGTAGAGCAACAGTTGCCCATGTTAGTAATGACCAGGTCAAGGATATTGCCACCTGTAGTCTGGGTATGAATGAGCTGGTCCAGGGCATTGCAATTAATTAATTCCAGGAAACATATTGCAAGTGTATTGGTACATGAGTAGTTTTCCCAGTTAATGGAGGGGTAGTTCCATTCACCCAGTATGAGAGTGTTAGGTTGGACCCTAATATTCTCCTGGGTGCTTAGGAATGAAGAGTGTGAGTCTTGGGACATAGTCGGGGACCTATAGCAGGCTATGACCTGACTCACACTATTACCCAATGTTAGGTGCACCTGCAGTATCTCTGATGCATTATGTTGGGCTATCAGTGTGGAGGTGTGTGCATCCTTTATGAGTATGGAAACACCATTGCCTTGGGAGCTTTGGGTCAAGTTCTTGGGCCAAAAGATGTGGAATGAAGTATAGCCTGATAGTGCAGGGGTGCTTTCCTATGCTTTGAACCAGGTCTCTGTTACAGCACTAACGTCAATGTTTGCTATTTTAAGGAGTGCTTCGAGTGAATGCATTTTGAGTTACACTGCTAGCATTGAGCAGCATGATCCTCAGATTGCAGTTGTTTGTAGCTGTTATGGTGGTAATTTGGTCTTTGGTACACAGCCTAAACAAGGCACTATAGGGGTGGCAAGAGCCTTGGTCAGTATCCAGAAGGTCAGGGGTGACAGATGCAGGCCATCTCTGGCAAAGCATCAAGGTCTCTCAATCATGTCATCCCAGGCAGACAGAAACTGGACCCCCTTGGAATGACACCAGAAACATAGCCAATTGTTGAAATCAATCATTTTCTGCTTGTACTGTGGTATCATTCTGGGTGATGGTAGGATGCTGCTCAGGGCTAGGGTCATATCCATCTGGGCTATATATAATCTGAGAGCACCTCCATGTCTCTCTTCATATAGTCCAGGGAGGGACATCTCAGGTCATTCACACCCACATGTGTAATGACAGACTCATATTTGTACCTGTTGTTGAGGGACCTGAGTGCGTACATTATGTGACTGATCCTGGCACCTGACAGGCAGCTGACTGTTACTTTCCCTTATTCAACTTAGTGAGTGGGACATCACTGTGCCTCACTATCAAGTCACGTATGACTAGTGTGTTGTGCATGCTGTTTTGCCTTAGGGGCTTTGGTTGAGTGGCACACTGTTTAGAAGAGTTATGTGCATTGTGATTGGTTTTGTGTTGTGGTGGTTGACTCCATTTCTACCTTGGAGGCCTCTGCTGTTTGGGTAGATTTGTAATGAGAACCTCCATGAAAGTGGGTGTGTGGTGTGTGTTGTTATGTGCAGGAAGTGCTGCTGTGTCTTTTGGAGGGCTATGTGTTCCATGTGGTGTGGTGCAAGTGTTGACCTTCTCCTCTTTACCAGCTATTCCAGTCTTGGCTGGACAGTGTGTGGCTTCCAATTTGCATATATAAGTGCATCTCTCACAACTCAGAGTGTTGGGATGTAAGAGGAGAGGGTTGTCAGTGTACATGAGGCAGTTGATACATTGCCTCGGGATGCCCAAGTTCACCAGGTTAATAGGAAAAAGCATAGGGAAATTACATTTACACGAGGGGTGGGCATTAATAGTAAATACTGGAGCTGTTTCCTTGTAGAATGTTTAGTGCTGATAGCACTTTTGTGTGCTACAATAATTGCTACAAGAAGTCTGGTAAAGTGCTAGAGTAATAAACTAGTAAAAGTGCAGGAGAGGAGAGAACTAGCAGATGTAAGGGAACATTTGAAGAGCAGATCTTTTGGCACTGCTCAGAGGCTTACAAACAGGCCCAGTTACAGCAAAGCTGTATGTGGACTAGACTCATTAAAGGAAATGCAGGAAACAAGCATAAACCTTTTAATTTATTCTATTATTTAGCAAACTATATGTAGTCTGTGTCCCTTAACAATGCCCATGTATGTGATATTGTTAGCTAATTGTCCACAGTGAGGGTAGTGACACACGTCAGCATCATGCATTATACCTGCCTGAAACATCATGCTGATACAACATCTGCTACACTATCACTTGTCCAGGCCTGTATGAGCAATACATGACTCCATATCCTATGTGTAGGGGGTCATCTCACCATCCACGTAGGCATTCAGAACATTACGCATTGTAAGAGGTAGTGTGTTATGTCCCATGCTTATAATCTAAGTTGGGCATGTAATGTGTATGTAGTAGTACAGTACATAATGGTGGAAATGTAGGTTTACTAATCTGGGTATTGTCAACTGTGTGCACATTCCATGTGTCAGTCCTTACTGTGTGTATGCCAAGGATCAAGGATATACCATTTTATCTCACTGTTCCACCTGGTGGACTCAGGGATACATACCACAGACCTGTCATACGCAGTATCATGCATACCCTCATCAACTGCACCAGGGTTGAGTGTATGTTAAAGACATGACTGGGCCAACAGGTGTTGACAGGTGAATCTGTTGCAGTTAATGTAATGGCTACACTTGTGAGGGACTTACTGACAGTACTGCAGTAATCTGTTTTGTAAGTATGAGCCTAGGGTAGTACACATCACTCAGCTGACATGTCTAAGGGCTACCTGTCTGTGACAAGAGGTATGTATGCAAGGAGACACTTTGTGACAACAGTGTCCATCACACACTCTGGCATGCATAAACACATATGAAGCTGTACCTTGCCTATGACATGGTCATTGTAGTCCCAGTCTGACATACTCCCTCTTGGGAATGTCTGCAGGGCCACAGCCTGCAGACAAACAGACACCTGGGACACAAACAGAATACAGCATGTCAGACTACATTCAGTCAATGGTACTAACAGCAATAATGCATCCTGGCTAATAAGGTACATACACCTGTATGTGTACCCATAAGAAATGCAAGCATACAGCACCTTGCATAGGATTACATACCTACACTGTACTATATTCACCCTGTGCATCAGACCCATATTAGCATGCCCCTGCATTGATGGTATGGATGACAGGGATGTGGCACAGGTATCATCATGTGCACAGGGTTCTGTCTGGGTTTGTTAGAGGCCTAGGCTGGGCCATACAGCTGACATCATGTGTGTGTGTATTTGGAGGGGTACCCAATAGATGGCCTGTGCAGAGGTGCTGTGTGTGTCTGGAGGTGACCTGCCTGTGATACAGATATATGTATGTATGCTCACAGTTATGCCATGTGGCATCCTTACACAGAGGTACATTGGACAGCTGTGGACTATACATGGCAAGGTGTCCAGGTCACCGTCTCTGGACACAGACATGGGAGCTGGTCCTGCCAGGGGTATCACTGGCACCACCAGGCCCAAGGCTAGATGCAGTACTCCTTCCTGATGGTGATAGCTGTCCACTAGATCTGTGCCCCTGACAGGACTGGATGGGACCATGTGGCTATGGCCTGCTCCAATCTGATGTGGATGGCAACCCCCCCCCCCTTTGGTAGTGCTGGTGTCACTGCCACTAAGGGAGTGGGAAGGTGCATGGCTCCATACACTCTCAGCTGTTGTTGTTGATGACTTATATCCACATGGCCGATACCTATCTCCCACCACATGTTCTAGCATAGACATGCCACGGTCAGGGATTGCCAAGGTTTCACCCCACCGTCTATTAATGACCTCAGTATTTTGATGTGTGGACCCAACAAGGTCATGTATGTCACAATGTACATCAGGAAGAGTTGCATCCACCACCCTGAATATTTGTGTGTTGTGGCATTCACTATGTGCCTGTGCATCCAGGATAGCCTGGAACGTGCATGTGGTGACTCCTTCTGTGGCACTTGCAACAGTGGCCCAATGAGCAGTGTTCCTCCTCCAAGCACCCCTTTCCATCCTCCTATGTGGGACCTTGCCTGCACTTTGGATATGGCCAGTGTCTACACTCACACCTGCCATAGCCACCACACTAGCCTGTTCAATACCACCACCTGCCAACTGTCCATCATCTGTGGCCACTGGTGACAAGGTATGTGTGGGCATTGTCACTGTGTGCAGTGATTGTGTGCACAAGAGAGGGATCCCAACTAATAGCACAAATTCAGCCTCTGACAACCCCACCTGTACCTTACTATTCCTATCATCATTGTCAGAGTCTGCAGAGATAATGACATAATTTTTCAAAAGGGTGGGAACTCAAACCCTATCACCACCTGTAAGGGGAAGACACCATATGTATATTAATACCTGCACTTTGATGTTGGCTGGTATAGACACACACACACACATACACAGGTGAGGTGGCACAAATCTGTTACACAGACCACACATTACCCACATGGTGACATGCATGACACATGGCCTTCAACATCATGCATTGCAGCCAGTTTTACTACATGTAGCTGACAATACAGAGCTCTGGGATACATGATTAGTGTTAGTATGTGATGGCCATTCCCCAGCACAGACTGCACCCATGTACACATCATTGCTGTTCACCTGTGTAGCACAGCGGCAAGTACAACAGAACATACCTCACAACTGTACATATACTCGCAGGATATGTAAAGGTCTGGCTCATATGTTTACTCTAGTTCTCATAACCCTTGTGTTTCTCTGTTACATAAGTGGGATGATTTGAGGAGTAACATCACTGATTAATGGCATGCATGTGAGTGTCAGATCGCCAAACCAGCAGTGAATGTATGGTCACACAGTTCCAGTTACACCACCAGCCTTGTAAGCTTACAGTGGATATAAGTGTACACAACCCTGTTAACATGCCATGCTTTTGTAATATACAAGATGAGACTGCAATAATGCATTCAAGTATGTCACCCACCTTCCATCTGACGTATGACCTGTGCAATCCAATGGATACACAAACACATGTGTTACATGTAAAATATAATGACTGCAATATGTACAATATGGTGATTGCATAAGTGTGCACACTCTTAAAATGATAAGTTGTTGAAGCACCTTGTAAGTGGCTTACAGCATTCACACTTCTTGTGAAGGTGCCTATCAGCATGGCACATGCTGACTCGGCATTATTTGACCACTCTTTTATGCAAAAGTTACACAACTCTGTCAGATTGCAAGGGCAGCTCATGTGCACAGCCCTCATCAGGTCACACTGGGGTTTTCTATCTGGTGTAGGTCTAGGCTCTGGCTGGGCCAATCCATAACCATGTTTGTGTTCAGGTGGAGCCATTCTTAGGTAGCTTTGGATGTATGCTTCAGTTCTTTGTCATGTTAAAGGCTGACACACCTTCTCATACTCAGAGTTCTTGCAGACTCCAGATGGATTTAGGCAGAAGTAGGTGTTATTTGGAAATGTTCAGAATTCCCACCACAGTGGCTACATGCCCTGTTCTGTCTGTGGAATGGCAGCCCCACAGCAGGCCACTTCCACCAGTGTGATTCACCATGGGGATGTTGGTCTTCAGGTTATGAGAGTTGTTTTTGCACCACACATACCTGTTGGTATTGTGGCTGTGGGGGTCAATCCCTAGTCTCATTACACCAGAACACATTTTTACACCTGCCTTTGGGAAATGTGATGTGCTGCATTGCAATTTGTATCCACACCTGGATGTTTCTGGTGTGTGGAAATGCATCCATCTTTTGACCCTACCCCATAGGCCAGACGTATGCAGAATATGGAAGAGTGTTCTCACAGGTAGTACAGAACACCAGTACTAGCAAGAGGTTCCTGTAACTCCCTCAGTGTTGCTGTATGTCCCCTGGCAACCTCCCAGACTAGGTCTTGACATGTGTTGTCATCATTTTTGGAGGGACATCAGGTTCTTTTCAACAGCACTGTTGTCCCATATTCAATCCACCTTTTGACAACTGTCTCCACTGTGTTCCATGGTGTATGTGATGCTGTGGTAATGTTGTTGTACCTTACTCATGACTGATAGCTTTCAAATATGAAATCCCTTTGCTGCTTTGTAAGCTGCCTGCAAGCCATGGCTGTTGCTGTTGCAGGCAACTGAGCACATGTCATGATTATCCCACATGGACTGCAGGCTATTTGGTGTTAGTCACAGTGCCTTTACTTAATGGCTGGTGTGTACCCAAGCAGACTGTATGTTGTCAGTAAATCACAAGCTACTGCAATAACATATTATTTGAAGGGTGTGCACACACATACATCCAGCATATTGTGAGGTTTGTATACTCCATATTTGGCGGCCAACAGATTGATTGTTTGTACAGAGAAATGTTCATGCCATAGGTCACATTACAGTTTGGAAAAGATGAGGACTGACATATTGTGGTCTCAATTTGTATATACATCACAAACACCTGGCATCTTAACTGGGGTGTGTACACTGTTTATATCCACTATATGGCAGTAATGTTTCACACGTCTCTACCTTAGGCCATTTGTCCACCCATTATGTTGCTCTCTGTCCAGAAGTATTCCACTGACAGGCCATGAGTTATGCTACAGGGATGATATATTTGCATCAGATAGGCCCCTGTAGTGACCACTGTGATGCAATGCAGTTGACCACAACATAAGTGAACATGCACATAAAGCAATATGGCTATGAGTGACAGTTCTGTGCATAGTACATTGCATGGCCTTCACATGCCTGAGGTATTGGTAAACTACAACAGTATAGATGCATACTCACTAGCTGCAGGCTGCCATCCCATATGCAGACCGGAGGGACCTAGGTAGCTGTGTGAGGGGAGTATGGTCAACAGACTCACATGTGGCATTGATACAGGATGGATGCAGCATGCCTGCACATTTAGAGTACAATCCCCAATATTACACAATTTGCTGTCCTTTACCATAGATGTGCACATCTGTGCATTAGAAAACCCCATCCACAACTGCAATCTGACCTGACACATGCACGTAGATACTCTACAATCACAAGTATGTTTGCTACACTAGTCTAGTAATCTACACTGGGGCCTTATCTCCACACTTCTCATCCATTGTCTGGGTGCCAACCAGGTCCAGTATGTGGGGGGTCTGTACTCTGATGGTGTACTGGAATGGGTGCCCTGAGGTACCCGTGGAGCTCCCCAGAAGGTGTCAGTGGGGCTGCAAGGGCAGGTTCATGACTGTGGCTGTGCGGTCCCTGGCCACTGCAGCAGCCCTTTGCCAGGCACATTCACAATATCAGACCTGCTCATATGTATATGTGTACAGGCTGACATCATTTACCCTGTGGACAAGGTCGTCCCACAGGCCAGTCCTCTCCTGCAGATGTTACTGGCTCCAGCCAAACATTATGGCATGGTTGTGTAGTATGGATTCTATGATTATATTTGTCTCAGCCACTGAAAATGTTGATCTTTGCTGATGCAACATTGTGTCTGGGAGACATAACAAGGGAGACACATCACAGGGCCTCATACATTTGGTAACCATATATACAGAACCTGCACATCTACATTGAATACCAGTAGCCACCTCTAACAACCACAAAATACCCCTGTATCATATCAGCACTGTATCTGTTTGCATTCCACTGCTGGCCCTGACATGTCACATTCCCCCCGATGAGGACTACTTAATTTCCTACTCCTGTACTCCTCATTCATGTCTGTGTCAAGGGATGACATTGACCATTTTCCATGTGGATGTGGTGTGGATGATGCCAAGGCTTGGTGTGACTACGGTGTGTAATGGAGCTGGGAGCAGATGCCTGAGTTTATGTAGGATGCAGACAGGGATGTTATCAGGTGCCATGGATATTTATGTTTGTTGTCTTTCAGTAGGTAATATATACCTGCTCACTGGTGATGAGGGGAGGGGTGTGGGTGTGGTGCATATCCAGCTATGGTGCTGCTGAGCCAGGGGGTGATATTTTCCCTAAACCTACCTACAGCAGTTTGCCCATTGCTGTGTTGTGTGTGTATGTGGTCTGATTGGCCACCATTACAGGGTGGGTTAGTTTGTGGCCTCAGAGATTGCAGACATATGAGAAAATGGCCTTGTGATTGGCCTTGGTGGATGTGTCCAATTTGTACTCATAGTTAGCCTTACAGTACTCCACCTGTGATCTTATATGCTTGATCAGACAAAGGCTGACTTGATGCCAGGTTGGTGTGTGCTCTTGATTTGGCCTGTAATGGCTAATCTAGGGACCAAGTTTGTAGTTTGTGTATTGCTGCTGTCTACCACAAGCATTCAGCCTACCTTGGGGGTTGATGTTATCCCATTGGGTATTGCTGAGGACATAAAGCTATATAGGTGACTACATAGTATTGTGTTGTGGGCCTGGACACAGCTACTAGTTCCAACATATGGGATGTCCTTCATGTGGGCCTTGCCCATTTACTTGGCCTGTGCGGGGGACATTACAGAGGTAGGTGGAAATACCTTACAGGATAGGACATGTGGAGACAGCCCAGCAACATGGTGGACAAAACTCCAGAGTTTGGTACAGCTTGTATGCCATTAGTGTTGTTATACACATGGGGGGGGTTGCTACATTGACAAGGTTTGTCTGGAGATGCATTTACAGTGTGAATTGAGATTTGACAGTGATGTGCCTCTGACATAGCTCTCAGGTGGCATGTTGTCCACAGACTGGCCAGATGTTTGCCTATTATGCTTGGTCTTTTCCTCGACCAACATCTGTTTTTTGGGGTTGGTAGGATAATCTGAGGATTGTAGTCCGTAAGTGTTGTCATCCATTGGTGTTCCACACATAGTTTCCTTCAGGGATGTGATGTTACAACAACACTTGTAGCAGCAACTACTGTTTCAGTTTGTAACACCATTATGTGTGATATGTCCCACTTTCCAGACCCCTGTCCCATAAGTATGCTATGCATTGTCCAGATGTCCTGCACTATGAGGTGCAGAGATATGGTATATCATTAATTACCAACTGCACTCCAGTTAGCATTACAATGACCTGGCAGACTCCAGGGTTGTGGGTCTACACCCATATAATTCTGTGGAAATCTGTACATATGACAGTATGTCTGTCTGACCATTGTGAAAAGACTGCCAAGATTGTGCAGCAGTGTTGTGTGTATGTGTTTTTTAAGGCTGGGTAGGGAGAGTAGCAGCTGTGAGTTCCATACATCCTTTACCTATCTGACTCTGGATGATGCTACAGCTGCTGGCGGTCTATCAGGTCCATATGCTTTTAGGGGATGACTGTGAAATGTCGTGTAACACCTTAGGATTCCCATACACTGTGAATTGGGGCAATATATGTAGAGGTAATGAGTGAGTGGAAAACGGAATGTGGTTGCTCGTACAGTATTATACTGTTGTGTACAGTTTGCTTACTGGTATGTTGCTGTGACTGTGGTGCACTTGTTTGGGGGTATGCACTTTCACATCAGTGACTTTGTTCTACTAGTATTACTTCCTTCTACTGCCTGTTATATTTGCTAATGCATGTGTACAGCCCCATAGCTGGACCTGGGTAGTGTTTTGTCAGTCTGATTGTAGACTGGACATTGTTCAGTAGCTCAGTGTAGCTTCCCTAATGCTGTGTTATGTCCACATATTCACAGGATGTCCAGTTATGTGGCCAATATCTTTGGTCTGGTCCCCATAACTGTTATGTTTGCATGACACATCAATGAGATGATGTGGGGATTGAGGTCACTAGCTAATGAGAAGCAATTGAGCCCTGGAATTGTGATATTTTAGTTGAAATGATAGGATGGGTCCCCTACACATGGTCATTTCATAATGCCGAAGACCATATGGCTGAGACCATATGATTGACATTCGAAATGTTGACCATGCAGAACCGGCATCTCTGTACAGTGCAGAATGGAAAGATTTCCATCTTCCACACTGTAGTGTGCTCTCGAAGTTGGTATATTTAGGTTATGGGGGGCATAGCCCTCCATGGGGGGGTGCAGGTGGGCATAGACCCCCTGCTAGTAGTGTGAAGGTAAGTTACTGTTGTGTTTTTTTTTATTGCATGGTCGACATTTTGAATGTTGATCATATGGTCTCAGCCATATGCTCTTCGACATTCTGGAATGTCGACCATGTATAGTAGACCCATTAGGACATACATAGGTTCATAGGTTCATAGGTAGGTACTAGGCTATCGGCCCAAGGGCCTATGTAAGCCTAACCAACAAGGTTCCCTGGCTTACGCCACCCAAGAAAGTTATTTTCCTGTGCCACTGTCGAGCAGAGACATAGAAGTGATCCCAGGGTGTATTTCCTATTTCCCATCCACTCATCAAGATTTTTCTTGAAGAGTGATAATAAAGAACTTTGCTTGACATAGATGAGTAGCCTGTTCCAGAGTATGGGAAGTCTCTGGGACAGGAATCTATCCCTCCAGCATGTCCTGTCCATTGTGGTGACAAGGTTTAGGTCCCTAGAGCATGTAGCTCAGAGACATTGTGATTTCTTTAGGTGTAGCATGTCCAATAGCTCTGGGTTTGACATAGCTTTATATGTTAGGCAGAGAACACCTCAGAGTAGGCGATATGCTACGGAGTACAGCTGGAGTTTTTTGAGACGGTCAGTGTAGGGCATTTGTTTGAGGCCAGTAATCATCTTTGTGAGGTACTTCTGTGGCCTTTCCAGCTGCTGCAGATGTCTTGTGAGGTACATTCCAAAAGGGGCATTATACTCTATAATGGGTCTAATGAGTGTCGAGTAGAGGGGGACAATGAACTCTTTTTTCCTGGATGAGAACCCTTTTATGATGAGATGTGCCATGTAGAAGGACTTCCTGACTACTGCGGTGATGTGACTATCAAAGGAGAGACTACTGTCCACCTGGGTCCCAAGGTCGCTTATCACACATTCGGTGTTAAGTAGATTGCTGCCTATGTGGTAGTTCATGGGTACAGAGTTTTTACCAAAGGGGATGACACTGCACTTTTTGGCATTGAGCTTGAGGCCATGGCTCTAACACCAGGCATCTGTCTCAGCGAGGCCCTTATGTAGGATGTCCACATCATTTGGGGACTTGACTATGACTTCTAGTTTGCAGTCATCTGCGAACTTCGTTAGCCAGAGGCCTTCTGTGTTAGCCTGTACTTCAGAGAAGTAGATACCAAACAGGAGAGGTTCCAGGACTGAACCCTGTGGTACTCCACTTGTCACTGGTTTGAGGTCAGATTTGGACTCTGCAACTTTTACAGTGTGAGTTCTGTCAGTGAGCCAGTTGGCAACCCATCTTGTGATGTAGGGATTTATACCTAGTTTAGTGAGTTTAGTTATAATTCCAGAATGGGGGATGGAGTCGAAAGACTTGGCAAGGTCAAGATAGGCTGTGTGAACCACCTTACCCTCATCTACTGCTTTGTTGACTGCCTCAAAGAAGTCAATCAGGTCAGGAGGCATGATCTTCCTTTCACAAACCTGAACTGGGTGGGATCCAGAGTTTGGAGGTTATCAATGTCTTTGTTTGTGAGTTCCATGATGATACATTCCATGGCCTTGCAGATCAGACTCATCAGGCTAATAGGGCGACAGTTCCTGGGATCAGTGGTGGCTCCCCCTTTGTGGAGTGGGATAACTGTTGCTGTGCACCATTCAGTGGGCACAAAGCCTGATGTGAGGCTATTATTGAACATGGTGTTTAGATGGGGAGCCAGTTCGCTCTGACGTTCGTGTAAAATGCATCCTGGGATGTTGTCCAGTCCCATGGATGCTGTGTTTTTGGCTTTAGAGAGTGTGGCTTTTACCTGCGTAGTTGTGATTACAGGCACTCTGCATTCTTCCTGTATAGATACGGGCCCTTTAGGGGCTGATGGGAGAGGTAAGGTTAGCACTGAACCTATCTGCCAGAATGTTGGCAATATCAGTTGGTTCTGTAATTTTTGTGCCATTGTGCTGTAACTCAGAGCAGATCTGGGTGTTGCCATCGAGATTCTTGACATAGCTATATAATGCTTTGTATTTGTCCTTAGAATTAGTGGCAATTTTGTTTCTGTAGCTAGCTTTGGAGGATCTTATAAGGGATCTCAGCTTCTTACTTGAGGCTGACCAGGGAGCTCCTCCATTCATGGGATTTTACTCTCTTTTGCAACAGTTTCTTCCTTCTGTTGTACAGTTTTTTTATGGCAGGGGACCACCAGATTGCCTTCCTTTTTTTGGAGGATAGTATCTTGGTTCTGTTTGGGATAGGACAATCCATGCACTCGTGTAAGTGCTTATAGAGTGCATTTGTGTAGGATTCAGCAGTTGTAACTGTATTGTCCATCTGCATGGGTGTCATGAGGTTTACTACTTCTGTCTTAAGAAGCATGAAGTTGGCTTTGGAGAAATTTTTTACCGTGGTTTCCTTAATGGGGGTGGGAGGTGTGGATATCAAGGGTGATTACCTTATGGTCGGATCAGACTAACGAGGAGTTGACTTCAGGTATGGAACACCGGTCACTCATGTTGGTAATGACTAGGTCTAGGATATTGTTGCCCCTGGTGGGGGTGTGGATAAGTTAATCTAGGGCATCGGAGTTTATGAATTCCAGAAAGCGTTGAGCTAAGGAGTTGGTACCTGAGTAGTTTTCTCAGTTAATGGTGGGGTAGTTAAAGTCGCCCATTATTAGGGTGTTTTGTTGAACCCTAAAATTTTCCAGTACATCAAGAAAAGAGGAGTGGGATTCCTGGGGCATGGTGGGGGATCTGTAGTAAGCTACAATTTGGATTGCAGTTTTGTCCGGAGTTAGTTGCACTTGGATAACCTTGGATGCATTATGCTGAGAAACTAGCCTGGAGGTGTGGATATCCTTATTGAATATGGACACACCTCCACCTTTGGTGTTTTGGTCCATGGTCGAAAAGTGTGGTATGAGTTATAGCCTGGTAGTGCAGGGGTGCTCTCTGGAGCCTTGAACCAGGTCTCAGTCACTGCACAAATATCGATGTTCTCCATTTTAAGGAGTGCCTTAAGTGAGTGCATTTTGAGATTTAGACTTCTAGCATTGAGTAGCATTACCCTCAGTTTTCGCTTGCCTGTTCCTGTTATGGTGGTGAATTTGTCATTTGAACCTTGCCTAAAAAAGGCACTATAGGGGAAGCAAGAGCCTTAGCCAGTATCCGAAATCCCAGGGGCGACAGGTGCAGACCATCTCTGGCAAAGCTTCATGGTCTGTCGACCATGTCATCCCAAGCAGACAGATACTGGATCCCCTTAGAATGACATCAGAAGCTTAGCCAATTGTTGAAGTCAATCATTTTGTCCTTGTACTGCGGTATCATTCTGGGCGATGGCAGAATGCTACTTAGGGCTAGGGTCATACCTGCCTGGGCTACAAGATCTGAGAGCTCTTCCATGTCTCTTTTCATGTAGTAGAGGAAGGTGCATTTCAGGTCATTCACACCAACATGGACAATGACAGAATCATATTTGTACTTGTTGTGGAGTGACCCACGTGCGTGGGTTATGTGGCAGATCCTGGCACAGTGTTACTATATCAACTTTCTCAGCTTATCTACTGACATATTTTGGATATGTCCCTATTTTCATGTTCCCCCACTTTGTCAGGCTTGGTCCACATTCATTGCATTAAGGGGTTCTGAGCATACCTCTCCACTGCCAGATTTTCTACAGAAATGTTTGGACCATACTTTTGTTCAGTTCCACAATTTATTTCTATTTGTCTGGTAAATCACAGTGATGATCCAGGGATTTAAGTCAGTAAATAAATGACATGACATTTTAATTCCCATCATCATATCCTTCAGGGATTTTCTGCTGAAACTGTTGCTGTAACACATCATTTGTAACAGCGATTTCTGAAATATGGCTGCATATGTGGCCCAACCCACTTTACAATCTTTGTACAGGTTCCTCGCACTAAGAGGTTGAGAGGGATGGTTCTACACTGCATGTTGTATGCATGTGTGTGTGTGTGTGTGTGTGTGTGTGTGTATATATATATATATATATATATATATATATATATATATATATATATATCTTTTTTTTTTTATTTTCCTTCCTTTATAGCTAATATATGTATATCTACATTATGACTGTACGTTTACATAGATATGTTTCATCAGACATATATATATATATATATATATATATATATATATATATATATATATGTATATATATGTGTGTGTGCATGTGTGTGTGTGTGTGTATAGATATATATCTATATATATATATATATATATATATATATATATATATATTTTTTTTTTTTTTTTTTTTTCCTTCCTTTATAGTTAATATATGTATATCTACATTATGACTATACGTTTACATAGATATGTTTCATCAGACAGATATATATATATATATATATATATATATATATATATATATATATATATATGTATATATATGTGCGTGTGTGTGCATGAATGTCTATATACAACACTCAAAAGGTTCCACGAAGCTTTCCCCCTAATGTCTTATGCCTCTATTGCATGATATGTTTGAAAAAGCAGCTTTCATTCTTACAGCTCATATACATTCATAATTTTACGTTTACCTTCCATGACATCTCCCTATGCACTTTCATTAGATTATATTCTTGTGTGACTATACTGCATGGGGCACGTGTGTTTATATGGGTGCTTCACATCTTTTCTACACTGACATCTCACTTTTGGAACTGCTACACTACCCTGGTTTACAAAAAAATAATTCATACATAATTTACGTTTACTAAAATAAGTTTAACACTACTTTCACATGATAAAACGAGTTACCTGCATATAAAGCTGCAACTCTAACCACTACACTATCTTGCCTTGGACATTTTTCCTGTCTATTTTCATTTAGCTCCTATGGGATGTTTGAGCTGTAATGTACACTCCCATAGCTACACTTAAACATCCCTTAGGGCATTAAAAACAAGGGTATATTATTATTATTTTTGTAGGTTATAAGGGTGTATAATGTGGTGTTGTGGCAACTACTTGGGAATGTGTTTGTTACATAATGGCAATGACTGGGCTTTCAGGATTCTGTGCATGTTTCTTTCTGATGCATGACATGTTCAGTATGGGCTTTATTTATTTTGTCGGGCTGTCATTGTGCTTCTGTACATTTGGGGGATTTATCCCCTGTTATGTGTGCATTTGCACATATTTCCTGCTTCTGCAGGATGCAGAAGTGCCATACGGCACTTTAGCAATACAGGGGGATGTATCACAGAGGCTATGACACAACCCCTGTATTGCTTTCCTAGTGCCATGCTTGATTTCAGTGTCTGCAGATAATGAAATGCTCTAATTTACATTTCAGTGTCCATGGACACTGAAATACTGGCATAATATTAGAGCTTAGTACAGCTTAGGAAGTGCCATATGGTACTTTCTGAGTGCAGGGGGCATGTTTACTGTCTGTGCACTGCACTCATGCACGGATCATGTCCATGTAGAGAGTTCAGCAGTGGGCCTTCATGAATATGCAAGGAACGCTGCTGCTCTACACGAACATGGACCACTCCATGCAAGAAGAGCATTTTTGAATCCCGGGGAATGTCTTAATTCATCATACAAGACTACCAGCATACATTGAAAAAAATAAAAGGATTTAAAGAGCGGTATGTAAATGAGATCAAGAACTTTATAGAAATACTTACAAATGGTAAAGTAAATATCATCATCCTTTGGGACTCACTAAAGGCTTACTTAAATGATAGAATTACATGCTGGTATATGAATAAAACAAAATAATTGGATAAAAAATAAAATATATTACAAACTAAAATAGATAAAATAAAGTTAGACCTAAAACCAGATGACAGTATTTTTTAGTCTGAACTAAAAAAGTTTGAATTCAAATTATGTTAAAATTCTAAATCATAAAGTCTCAACATACTTGGAAAAAACAAAACTTTAAACATATTTAGTGAAGCCATCAAACTTACATAAACTTACCATTAGATCTAAGAAAATGAATAGACTAAATCACATTAAAGAAATAAATAAAATAGAAAGGAAAACAGATATTAACGATATTATTGGGTGCTTTAGAGTATTCTATGAAAATATAAATAAAAATTCAAATAGCTTGGTAAATGAAGATATATTCCTTTTACTTTAAAAAGTATCTACTATCAATTTTATTTGTTCATTTGTTAATTTATTCTTTATAAGAAATAAAAGATCAAATTAAAAAGTTAAAAATAATAAGGTTCCTTAGATGGTCTTATACCTGAAATATATAAACTATTGCCAGATAATGACATCTTTACACTAGTAAAAGCTTTCAGGGAAATAAAAATCTACTTCAGTGGTTCCCCTATCACGGAAGTATTCTCTCACTTCATCTCTTCTAAAGCAAGGCAAAGATCTTCTTATAGACCCAGTTCATTCTTAAATGTCGACTATAAGATGTTCATGTCTATTTTAGCAATTAATTAAAAATCAGACAGGTTTTATTTTGACTAGAGAGGTACAAGATAATATAACAAGGATAAACATGCACTAATAAACTATGCAAATAAAAATAAGAAATAACTTTCTGTCATCAGTATTGATTTAGAGAAAGCCTTTGATTCAATCAATTGGCCTTATTTATTTAAATCACTTGAAGAATACAACTTATATAACTTTGCAGTTGAGTTAATAGCATTAATTTCAAAGTTTTACATTAATTCTTGTGCTTACGTCAAAATAGATTCCTTTCTTTCTAATGCCTTTAAACTACACAAAGGAACTGAACAAGGTTGCCTACTATCTCCACTACTTTCTGCAATAGTAATAGAACCCTTTGTTAACTTTATTAGGTCAAACAAAAATATTCATGGTATAAAAATAGATGATTTCGAACTAAAGATTCATCTCTTTGCAGATGAATTTCTGCTTACAATAGGAAATATAGAAAAATCACTAGAACGTATAATTAGTTCTATGAGGTAATTTGAAACCATTTTGAACTTTAAGTTTAATCACAATAAAACAAGTACATTATTAATCAATAAGAAATTAAAAACTTCATATAAAATATTCTGATTTCAATTTAGATAACTCTCAAATATCTTGGTATCATCATTATATCTAATAGTAAGGATATGATACAAGAGAATTTTCAACAGGTTATTGAAAAAATTATGTCTAGTCACAAGCTGGAATACATTTTTCTTTACTACAGAAGAACATTTAATGAACATTATCCACCAAAAAAATTAATGAAAGAATTAATAACATCCTACTGAAGTTTCTTTGGCATCCAAATAAACCAAGAGTTTATTTTAATTGGCACATGAAAGGTTGGGATAAAGGTGGAATAGGATTCCCTGATGTTCAATTGTATGCTACTTCAACTATTGTAAAAAATACTGTGTTGTGCATAAATTTATCATATGAATCAAATGGAAACTAATACATCAGGTATTATTATTTTAAAAAAAAGCATATTAAACAAACACAAACTGCAGCACTGTCCACAGTGAAAAAAATGCAAATACAACAAACACAAACTGTAGCACAAGCAAACTGCAAGTAGAAAGAGTAGCCATGGGCAGGTCCATGGCTAATAGCTATGCCAATTTAGTCGTGGCTCAATGGGAGAATAGTACATTTTGGAATCTGAACATGAGGCAACAAGTGGTTTTCTACAGACATTTTGAAGATGATCTTCTTTTGCTATGGAATAGTAGTATAGATGAGTTGAAGTTGTTTACAGATTATTTGCAATATAGTACATCTTTTTTAGAATTTGACATTAAAGTAGAGTCCAGTCAGATAGATTTTTTGGACATTAAGATTTTCAAGAAAACCAATGGTAGGATCAGTACTACCTTACATTGAAAGGCATGCACTAGCAATAATCTTTTACACCATAGAAGTATGCACCCTGGACACATTTTTAAAAACATTGTGTGAAAGGTCAGGGCATGTGGCTGTCCAGACTCAACCCTGAGCAGTTGATTTTTGAAACAGACTTAAAAGCCTTATGAGGTAGGCTTCTTGATGGGGGTATCAAATGCAGGAAGTGGACACTACTTTAAGTAATGTCATGCACCTATGGTCCACTACAGCTAGACCCTATTTTTTCAGATTTACTGATGACACCTTGGGTTTAGTTAAGGATTACAATAATACTCAGATGCCAATGTTTTATAGTAGTGATGTAAATAAATTCAAAAATGTGGTTAAGAAATATTGGCCTATGTTAACCAGCAATGATGAGATCAGGAAAATAGTGGGAGATAACCATAGTTTTTCATTTAAAAACAAAATGTCTGTTAGGAGCATGTTATGTTACCAAGATGACAACAAGGCTAATACATGGCATACATTAGGTACCATGCAACCCTGTAATAGTGGCCGGTACTGCACTTATATAGATTCCACAGACATATCCACATACCCAGACACTGGTAAGGTCTACACTTTTAGGACAGAAGCAGACTGCAATAAAGCCAATTTGATATATTTGGCTGTTTGTCAGACATGTTTCAATTTCTACATTGACAAGACCAACCGTAAGCTAAAGGACCGTATTCATGAACACATATATGGCATTAGCACCAATTCAGAGAATAACACATTGGCAAAGCACAGTGCCCTTGCTGGGTCATCACATGAGTTCAAATTCATGGTCATACAGAGAGTGTATGGTAGTAACAGGGGTGGTGACATAGAGAGTTATACAGAAACACAGGTTAAATGGATGTTGAGGTTACAAGCAGATAGTCATAAAGGTTTAAATGAAAATATTTCATTAAAGCTCTTTTTGAAACAAAGGGAGCTGTACAGGTAGATTTTGTTATGATTACTAACAGCTATATGAGATTTTAATGTATTTAGTTTTACATTTTTTATATGTGTCTGTCAGTTTATTTTATAGTACACACCCTATTGGATGCAGTGCTTTCACTTTAATATTTAAACGGTGGTGTCAGTTGTTTTATATCTGATGAAACAACTGCAAAAGCACTCACATTTTTTATTCTTAAAAGGACTGTATATTTTATTCATCGCATTGACTCACTCCTTTTATGAGTTCTTTAAAAAAGCATATTATTAATTGTCATAAGCAAATAGTTCCGAACAGTTTTGTCTGGCTATTAAAAAGATTGTTTAAACTGCAACATTTCTTCTAATCAAATTCCCTATATAAATAATATTTTTTCTTCCTTCCAGAAAGACCTAATGGTTTCAATTTTTCCAATAGCATACACAAATGAATGCGTAGAAACTCACAGTTTCACTAGAATGATTGCATCAATTTTTTTAAATGGAACTGAAATACATTACATTGAAAACTTAATTTCTAGATAAAATCACAATTTTAATAAGTGGTTAACACTACAAATATGTAAGTATTTTGTAAACTAAAGATCTTTAACTTAGATAAGAAAGCTTTCCCCCAAATATTAGCATTACTAATTAATATTTATAATAAAGCAGACTTATCACAAATTTATAGAATTCTTAGATTAGACTTCTTACACTTGGACAAAACTTTTTGGAATTATTCCACAAAAAATAATAGAAATTTTACTAATGGAGATAAAAAATAGTATTAAAGTCAATATAAAATAATACATCTTGTTTATATTGGAAATCTTTCACCTGGAAATTCTTGTACAGAGCATTTGTTACACTCAGCAAGGTTACAATTATGTATAAATCAAGTAGAATCAATTGTTGGAGATGTGATTCTGAGGTAACAGCTGATTGGATACATATGGTATATGAATATGAGGTAATCTTCCCTTTTTGGAAAGAAATTAATAACATTATTCAAACGTTGTGGTCAAATAGATATAATATTTCCAAGTCATTGCTTTTATTTAATGCTCAGATCCCTGAAGTAATTTCAAGGACCCAAGTGCCTCTTCTTTAGTCTATACAAGCAATAGCTAAAAAATAATAACCAAGAAATAGAAGAGTAAAACTACTCCTCTTGTACTGAATTTTTTAGTGTGGCAAAAACTGTATGTAGCAGTGAATAACATATGATTAGGATGAAGACTTCTAATATTATTCATTTCTTTAAATTGTGGCTAAAACTTAAAGATTTGCTTGAAAAATATTAACTGTTGTTAATTTGTATTACATTGATATATTACACAGCTGTGGATGGATGTAAACAGTTATTTGTTTGCTTTATTTCACTATGATCATTCTTTGTTATTAAAATAAAAATTAAAAAAAGATATACAACTTTCTAAAGTGTAGATCTAATTATACAACTAATAGTGATATACAAGACCTGACAGACACTACTGCACACAACCCTACCAGCAAAAGACTGGTACAAAACTCTGATACGCAGCCTGTGATGAATACTAATGATACTGATGTAGCTGAGAATGAATTTATGATTTTGGGAGACTCATTTCATCTTGAAACCTTCATTCTGAAAATTAACAGACCCTGGAAGAATGACTGCATATTCTCTTCCTGGTATAAAAATGACTGATATTTCAAAAATCATAAAACTATTAAAAACAAAATATTTTATGATCATAGGTTCACAGAAAAGTACTAGGCCAGCTCCCCTTGCAAGCCATTTTAAGTCCAACCAACTTCCTGTTATGTGTTCAAAATAACTTATACCATTTGGTTATACATTGACCTTACCATCCCATGGTCAATAATTATATATTATTCCTAATGAGAACAACTGGAATCATACCATAGAAAACTGAGGGGACCCATGCATAGGATAAAGCATTTAGGTGCTGCCTGTGTCCATTAGTAGTACATGGGGCAGTCCAGAATAACTGTTTCTCGCCAATAGATCTAAAATGCACTTGAAAATGGACAGAGATAAACTTTGTTTTATATGGACGTGGAGTCTGTTCTACAGCAGTGGTATCCTCTGTGAAATATACTTGTCCCTCCAAACCAGTCTGTTAATGTTGCAGAAAAGGTTTATATCCCCAGATTGAGTATTTCTGATGCCATTTGACTTGCTGATATGCAGTAAATTCATCAATAATGGGTCGTAGAATACCTTATATGCCAGACATGGTTCACCTCTTCTGTCTGTAGGATACCAAGTATATTGACAGGGGGTTGAGTCAGTCTATGTAGGACATGTTGTTAGACTTTGTATCCGTTTAGTAAGGTATCTATGTTGACTTCCAATTGTTGCATACGCTTGGACAGATACATGCCAAAGGGAGCATTATATTCAATGACTGAATCGTGTCTTCATACATGTAGGTACAAATGATATTCATTGTGTACCCTTAAGCTGAACAAAAAGTACAGTACTTTCTATTATGAAATTGAAACTAACAAGGTTCAAGTCACTAAGTTAATCATTCCACTTAACAGCAGTTATAATTTTATTCACAAAAGCACATAACTTCAGTACTTGGTTATATCAGTTGTGTATCATTTATAAACTTAGGTTCATAACTGTGTGACTCTAAGCAAGTCACTTAAATAAAGACTGCTCATGGGCTGAATCTGAAAATGGTCTATGGAAAAGAGTGCTCTACATCAGAAAATACATAAACTCACTTGGAAGAGTACATAGTAGGCCAACAAATGGTTTCCAAGGATACTTGGGCTAATACAGAGGCATTGCATTTAACAGGAAAAACATTGTGAATGCTTGTTTCCTTTTCTAAAGATTCTGAAAAACACTGAAGAAATGGGTCTCCTTATTCTCTGAGCTGCTTTTGTAATGACCATAGCATCATGAAGAAATGTAATGAATTAAAATGGATGCTAAAACAGGAATATCATAGCATTACTGATACAAGTTAGTTATCTTACAACTCTCATTGATTCTTAACCAATGTTTTTATATTATGTTTAATTTATTATAATTATTTAAACTACAAATGTTTTGTTTTATTTTTGAAGATTGTTAAATTATTGTTCTTACAATATTTTATAATAATTTGGAACTTGTTTTCCTGGGCCTCCTCTGAAAATGGGCTTCGACCCAGTCAGACTTTCCTGGTAAACAAATGTCAATCAATAAATGAATAACTAAATATTGTTACTAATGAAGCTTAAGATTCTTGTGACATCAATTTTCCAGGTTATGTTAAATATGAATGTGCATGGGATCCAAACAAAAGGGTAGTTTACTTATTTTTGTCAAAGACACTGCACATTCTAATTTTGTTTCAAGTATTTTGGAAGTTATGACTGTGAATATCACAGGCCAAAAAGACAGTATTCATTTTTTATCCTTTGTTGACAACATTAGTCCCACTAAGCTAGTGCTCTCACTTTAAGGGAGACCTGAGCTGGTATTTATTCTAATAGGGGATTTTATTTTAAATCCTACTATTTTAATATGGAAAGTTTGACCATGGAATTTGAGAACATTCTCTACTCTTTTATGCTGCTGTATGGCATCACATGGCTCCTACAGCAAGAAGTATGAGGCCTAAGAGAAACATCAGCATGGAGGAGAGAAAAGATATGGATAGTCTGGATGTGAAAAGTGAGAATTTGTAGAAAAGGTTGTTTGATATGGAGCTTCAAAATGTGAACAAAGATTCCTGTGTGGATGATACAAATAAGCCACATTTAACTGTCTCCATGGAGCAGGAAGTGAACGAGTCTGTTGAAGTGGTGCAGATAACAGAACTGGCAGCAGGAGGGTTTGCAGATGATGTTCTGTTAAAAATAAAGGAGCAGAATGATCCAGGTGACAGTTCTGATGTTTCATAGGGTGAGATGGCAGATAACCATCCTCAGCACTTGAAAAAAGTTATATGAAAAAGGAACCCAGTGATATTGCAGCAGAAAATGTAGCAATTAAATCTCATGCAACAGTGACAGAGATTAAAACAAGAAACCAGTAGCAAACTGAGAAGGTGTCTGTTTTGGTGGCAGTAAATAATGCAGGAACTAAACCACATGCAGCAGTGACAACAGGCAGAAAAAAAAGAGCAGTAACAAATTAAGTAAAACTGTTTTTTTAAAGAGAAGATCAACTGTGAGAATAAGAACAGAAAATTACACTAATAGACTGATATGTGTGGAAGAATATGGTAAGTGTTCCGGGTTTTAAAGCTCAGAAAATTGGGTCTTTTATACATATTGAGACAGAGACTTTTTGTGACTTAACATTTGACACTGATGGGCTGATGATGAAATTTCTGGAACCATCTAGTAAAAAGGACATTTATCCATGGAACAATTATTTGTTTTCTGGTAGTAACTTAAATGTTAAAAAAGTTACATTGCAGTTTAGACCTGATGAAACAGAAGAGTATGTTAAAAATGCATGCAGGATCTGTGTGAAACTGTTGATAATATTGTGAAATAGTTGACAAAATGTTATGGGGTTGGAGGGTGGAGGTTGGAAGCTGTTTTGAAATGTGAAAACAACATGGTTAAACACTTATCAAGTGTTATTTTTGTGAGTGGTCACAGATGGACATTAAAATATGATAGCCAGCCTGAATCATGGAATCATATTTCTTTTGTGGGAACTTTTCTCATTTAAGTAATGAGTGTGACAAGGTACAATGTAAGCAGTCTGAGGAGAAAGGACATATAGCAAGAATGCTGGTTGTGTTAAAAATAATCACTTTTGGTTGGATTGTCAAGAGCAAACAGTAAATGATGAAAACAAGGTAAACAGAAGAAAACATACAAGGAAGTATAACAAGTGGCTGGGAGAGTGAGTGAACTATGTAAAGAAGAAACTGTAGAAGAAGAAAAAAATTGAGGGGAAATAGGGGAGAGAGCATACTTAAAGGGAGGTCAGGAGAAGGGATTAATATTTTGAAATTCTAGCCAGTGAAAAATCTGATTAGGAGGATCAATGATTATTTGTTCATAAACCAAGGGGAAATATTCACTTGGAGAAGGAATAAAAATGAGAAAATGAAAATTTAAAAATATTTCCCCTAAACTTAAAAAAGGAAAAGTAACAATTTTAGAATACTTTCAATAAATGTGAACAGTATTATTAATGTTGTAAGAAAATAGGGGATGATGGAATAATATGTTAAATGTGATGTGGATGTTATTCTGTAAGAGTATGTAAGTTTCTTGATAAGTGAAGAAAGACAATGAAAATACTAGATATAACACTGGCAAGGATGAGAAGGTAATTGTTGTGGATATGAGGTGTAAAGAACATGATTATAGAATTTTATCATTATATGTATATATAACTAGCAAGAAAATAGGACCTGTTTCAAATATTAGACAATTTAGTGGTTGACAAAAATATAATAATTGCAGGGGATTAAAACTGTGATTTAAGGAGAAAGTGTAAAAAAAAGAAAGGTAAATGTAAAAACAATACAGTGGTAAATTAGTTGTATGGAATAAAAGTAAATGGACTCATAGAAGGGGCACTTGGATCTGAAATTGATTATTTTTAAATTATCAAAATGTTTGGGGGTAGCAGTAGGTAACACAGAAGTGGCAGGGTTTCGAGACTATTTAGTCTGATGGAGGAAAATTAGTATATTAAAATAAGAAATGGAATAACAAGAATAAATGAGAAATCATAGGATAAAAATAGAGTTGGAAGTATTGCAGTTATAGAAGCATCAAAAACATGAAGGACTTCTCTAAATACTAGTCTGAATGGTGGATTGAATTTAAAAAAGTGCTTTTTGTCAATGGCAGGGTGATGTTAGAAAGGAAGAGAAAGTATAATAAAATGTTTAGAAATGTATTAGAAAATTCTGAAAATAATAGAAGATAGTATTATAATTAGGAAAAATAACCATATAAAAGAAACTGAGGGAAAAAAATAAGGCATTACTGTTTATGCAGAGATGATATTTAGAAGGAAGGAGGTATCTGCATAGTTGGGTAAAATGGTAAATGAGGATATTAGTATAATGAGGGAAATGAAAAATGTAAAAGGAGAGGTGAAAGGAACTCAAGAACAAGTTATGAGTTTTGCACCACAGCATGTGGAAAATATGTATAAGAGTAAAAAGAAGGAAAAGAAGAGAGAAGAGAAAAGTAAAACAACAAAAAAATCCACAATGAGTTAAAAATGAATTTGAAAAGTAAATGACTATTAGTAAATTTTATGAAGTACTTAGGGAAGTACTTAAAGTAAATGTTGATTCAGTGTCTAGCTTAGATGGAATAGGGTATGGAATATATAACAAATTACTGGACTGGCAAACAGTATTTTGTAACTATACTATATTTTTGCTTGAAGGAATGGTTTGTTTATGCAGAGTCGCATAGTGGGATATTAAAATTTATGCGGAAAAATGACAAGGAGAATGAAATAAATTGGAAACCTGTCACACTAAACACAGATTATAACATTTTTATGAAAACACTATGGATGAGGAATATTGGAAAAAAGTATATACAGTATAAAAGGGAAGGGATGTCAATAATGGTTATGGGGTGAGAGAAATTGTGAATGATATAAGTAAAAGGGAGGATGTAAAACGTATGGTAGGTGATATTAGCAAGGCATTTCATATTGTAGGACATGATGCTTTGTGGAATGTTATGGAGAGGTGTAGAATAGATAATAGAATTAGGAGTCTGTATATGTCAGCATATTAAAATAAAGTGAGAGCTTTAGTGAAATGGTGGCTCAGCAAAGAAGTATGCATGAACTGCGGTATAAGACAAGGATGTCCATTGAGTAGAATATTGTTTGAACTGGTAATTAATGTGATAGTGAGTGAAATAGCTTACAAAATGAAATATGCTAGATATGTGATGCAAAAGGAGGTGGTGATTCCATTAGTTTTGACATATGCAGATGATATAGTTGTAGCTTCCAAGAACAAAATATGGATGAGGGAAATGTTGGTTTGCCCTGAATGGATGTTTAAAGGAACTGAGAATGACCTGAGTAAAGATAAAAGTAAGGGTTTGAGTGATGTGGAAAAAACTGGGGGGGGGTGCATTTTTCAATGAATGAAGTGCCTTTGCTAGGGATAACATTTGGGAATAATGTCATCATTATAAAAGAAATATGTCTTCTGTGGAGGACATGCATATTACCATTCAGGAGAAAGGTTTATCTAGTAAATTTTGTATTAATGGGGAAAGCAGCATATAAACATTTGACATGTATGAACCCAGAAAAATATGAAAAGGAAATTATACAGTTTTCTGTTTACTTTTATATGGGGTTCAAGATTAAACCCAGCAAAAAGAGTTGTGTTGTATATGAGTGAAGATAAAATAGAATTAGGTTTCTAAATCCAGTTTGAACAAGTTTAAAGAAGCAGAATATAGTATTCAGGTTGGTAAAGGAAGCAAATGAGAAATTAATAGTGAGAATGTTTAAACTTGAATGCAAAATGTTCTGGGAGATGATAAGAAGAAAAAGAGAAAAAGAACATGTAAATGAAGATGTTAAAAATTACCAAGAAAAAGATAATAACAAGGAAAATAAAAATAAATTCATATAAAGAAAGACAGAAGGATGAGGTATAAACTGATGATATGAAGAAAGATAGAAGGATGACGTATACTAATGCGATGAAACATTATTATGAAAATCCATAGTGATTAAAGCCATTAAAGGAAGGAAAAAGTGGTGTACCAAGATAGAGTGTGAAGAGTTCATAAATGAGAATATGCCATAAAAAATGTTTTTATTTTGTGGATATGAAGAGACAACAGCGCATGTATTTTCTTAAAATATAAAAAGAGTGGTGAAACTCTGGAAAATTTTGTGAAGAAAGTTTTTGAGAATATTAATGGCAATATAGATCTGAATATAATTATGTGAGGATATTATTAGAACAAGAAAAAATAATATTTGAGAAGGGTTGATTTATTTTATATAATCTGAGTTATTTGGAATTGAAGACTGAATGTTATTTTGGCAACAGGAAATGGATTTTGCAGATATTTTTAGAAATAGATGATGTCTGTGGAAGTAGGAGTGGGTGTCAAGTATGGAACAACAACAGTAAGGATGTTATAAGAAAATGATAAATAGTTAAAAATAGAAGTGTGTATGTAAGCCTGTCAATATGTACATTTTGTAAAAATGTAAATATTTTTGTGTTATGTTTAAAAAGTAAGCCTACTCTATTTGAGAATTAACACCATATGGCTGCTTCATTAACAATGTGCTATGAAGGAAATGGAGAGAAGTGAGATGAGTGAGAACATGTCCTTGTTGCAGTATAATAGTAAAAATGATTTTGAAGAAATGAGTAAGGATATAAATTATGCTAGTAGTGGAGTATCACATACTGTGGTAACTGAACTTCAGCCAGATCATCTGGATTGTGAGATATTTAAAATTTTGGTTGAATTGGAACCATGACAAGTTCATGGTCACAGTCCAAGGCTGATTTGTTTCTAAATGAGAGAGACAGAGAGAGAGTAATGTTGGCATGGGAACAGAATTGTGTGGACAAGCAGGTTGTTGGAATGGAAAATGAGAATATGATAATGTATTAAATGAGAATATAATAACATATTCCAGTAACAGCATGTTGTGACAAAAGTAACTGTTCCTGAAGTGAAAAAAATATGCATGCTGCAGTTACAGCAAAATCTGAGAGTAAATAAAATGGATAAAAAAATGTGAACTTATTAACCATACATTTTTTTCATTGCAATAAATCTGGGAAACCAATCGAAAGGTATTACACGTGGGCCAATTAAAAAAAGATGCTCTGTGTTAAGACAAAGGACATTCATCTATCCTCAACCACTTTCCCATTTTTAAACATAGGGTCAGGATGTAACTTTCAACAGTGCCAATCAGCTAGAACCAAGGTTCACACCACCAAGTGGAGCTTTCATTCATATAGTTACTGAAAGCTTTTGTTCATACTAATTAGTACTAGTCTAACAGCCCTTGTGGGACATTTTAAGCCTAGCCAATTACCTCATGTGAGAATCAAATTTAGCACCTTGTGACTGTAAGGTAAATACCTTAACTATTATGCCAACCTCTTACCAAAAATACTTATATCAGCTTTGTAGAACCAAATGGTTTTAGAAGCAATCCATTTCTTGTAGTCACAGATATCCAAGCCAGACACAGGGAAGCTCTGAATGAATGATCTCATAATAAGCCATTCTAAGCCTTGCCAATTTCCCTCCCAAAGGTGAGAATCAAACACTGTACCTTGCGCCTGTGCATTACACAACTTAACCATTATAGCAACCACCAAACAAATAATTAATTCTGGAGACTTTAGAAACAGCAGAAAAGTTTCCTGTTGGCTTTGATTTCAAATTATTTTGTGATCCTTGGAATAAACATGTTGCACATAAGTAATACTGAATGTAAAAAAAAAGACAAAGCTTCAATTCATCACTGTTGATGTCACTTTAGGGTAAACAAGGACATATTTTTTCTGAAAAAAATGTAAACAGGTGAACTGCTGATATGACTTAAGGGTAAATAAGGACTTTCTTTCTGAAAAAAATTAAAAAAGGTGAACAGCTAATGTGGCTTAATGGTAAATAAGGACTTGTTTTTTCTGAATAAAATGCAAACAGGTGTGCAAAAAAAAGAAGTCTTGATAAAAATGTATGCAGTCAGGCATTACACATTATTTTTTGTCTACATATCAACTCATTCTCTCCAGTACAGCTCTTTTGAGTGTGTACCTTTAACTCCCAGTGGGTGTGGCTTGACCCTTTAAAAAATGAAGTTATCACTTTAAAGTTCTAACAAATACTCATTGCCAGAGGTCAAATATCAATACAATTGTGTTTGCCATCATGTATGCTTCAAGATAAAATATCCTGATACCTTGCATGTAGCATGATTTTGGAATTATTAATGCAAATATGAACAAGCAATATTTGATATCTAGAGGCATTAGTAGGAAGTAACTGAAGAAGTGTCTGGAGGTGCATGTGGCAGTAATGACTTAAGGGAAAAAGGAAAAGTGGCATTTATCAAGTGTGCTGATTATAAATAAAAAGGAATGCTTAAGTAAAGAGGGCAGCCAAAAATATGTTTCCAGTTTTGTTTAACATTTAATTTATGGATGTACAAAGAGAAGATTATGTAGTGTAGGCAATTTGGACAAAGAAAAGTGATTGTAAAATATTATGTAGGAGGTATGGAAGTATGCAACATTTTTAGTTTGATTGCGATAAAAATACATCTGGAATCAGTGAAACTATTGAAAATGAACAACAGAAATTATTTAATGAGATGTGTATATCTAATGAGAATGAAGGGGATATATTGTCTGATGCAGATTGGTTGGAAAAGAAAGGGGAGATATAATAATGAAGTACCCAATATGTTTGAAAAGTTGACTACTGAAGATGAATGAGTGAGGTGAAAGATGGAAATAAAGAATATATATGAAACAGAGAAATAAAAAGGAAAATAAAGTTGCAAAAGAAGAGGAAACTATAGCTTGAAAGTAGTTTAATAAATGAAAAAGGGGGTTGAATGTAGTTAAATTGTGTAAGGATCAAGTTTGTAGTATTATAGCATTATTAGTTATATGGACACCGAATGTTTGAAAAATAAAATCGAAGCTAGATGGGGTAAAGAAATAATTTGGAGATTTGGGGAAGATGACTGCTCCGATGTAGCATTATTAAAAATAGTCAATAAAAATATTTCATCTTATGACTATATTCCTAGGAAGATGCATGATAGCTGTAAGAAATGGTATGGAGGATTATTTCTATATGTGCATGTACAACAGGTGAAAAATAAGAAATTATGTTATGAAGAATTGGAAACGTTTGTATTTCAAAACATGGATATTACGGGGCGGAGCCTAGATGGCCAACTAAGAGCAGTGAATTTTGAGAGCTCCATAAACTAGAATAATATAGGAAAAAATTATTATTTTTAAGTTTAAAACATCAGAAATCTATAGATAAACAACTAAACTACATAAAAATCAATGTTGGTGTTGATGTACAAATATTTTCCTGTCAAGCAACCTGGAGATATATTGAGTCACTGAATATGAACAAGTCAAGGAATTCTCATCCAGATGCTGCTTTGAAAAAAGAACTGCAATTGATGACATCTACCTTACAGGAAATATCTTTGAAGATGTGTGGCTTTAAAAATGAATTAGAAAACATCAAATTAAATTCTCAAAAACAGACTGCTACCCTTAAGGAACTGTTACAGCAACACCATGCAAAAATAACAAATATAGAGACTTCTCTAGATGACATTGAAGGGAGACTCAAAGTGGAAGAATTCCAAAAAGAATTTCTGCTTAAACAGAATACATGGGTGCTTAATAAAATAGATGACTTAGAAAACAGGGAAAGGACAAACAACATAAGGATCTTTGGTCTGCCTGAAAACACTGAAGGAGAAGACATTATATCATTCTTAGCCTGGATTCCTGAATTTTTAGACTTGAAAGAGGGACTTTCATTTGGAATTGAAAGGGTGTATAGAGCACTGAGGAAACCTGCTTCTAACTCAGCAAATAATCTACCTAGACCCATAGTTAAAAATTTTCATTCATTTCTAGACAAGGAACTAATATTAAAATCTGCTTGGAAAAAAATCACCCTTAAAATACAATCAGAGCCTGATAAGGTTTTACAATGGTTATTCTTCCAGAATACAAGAACAAAGGAAAAAAGTCTGGCCAATAATAAAACTGTTGAAAAAAAACATTAATGCACAGCTGGCCTTTCCAGCCAAGATAAAAATACTTTTTACCAATGAGATGAGAACCTTTAATGACTTAGAATAAGCTACTATATTCATTAAAAACAACAACATAGTGCCTATCCCAGAAGAAATGGAATGCATGGCCCCTACTCTTAAAAGAATAAAAGAAACAAATCCTTGGACTGATGCTAGAAAGAAGAAACAAAAAATTGATTCCAAAATAGCTGTCCCAAAAAAATAACTCTTACAACATCTCTCAAAGTATCAACTAATATGGTACAGCACTTGTCATCTGTTTTTATTTAAAAAATGAGGGTTTCCTAAACAACTGAGAAACAGTAATGATCCAATAATTATTCACAAACAAAGGTAGGTCAAGATGGGTTACTATTTACAGTATATATATATATATATATATATATATATATATATATATATATATATATATATATAAGCCAAACAAAGCAACATATAATACAAACATAGAAGTTTCTAATCCCCTATTTGAACTCAGTGATTGATTTTAGATATAATAATTTAAGTAATTAATTAACTAATTCAACAAGGTACCATTCATCAGAGTTCAGACTCAAATGTAACAAATTAACATCATATATAACAGCAGTAACAGTAGAGTGTTTTGAAAAAAAAAGATGTCATGGAGACTAATCCCTTCTTCAGTTAAGGTACAATTTAGAAATGTCATGTATATCCAGGTTAAATAACAGTAGCAAGCTCTTAGTACAAATGTCATCATTATTCTGTCTAAATATAGTGAATATCAGTTATGGCAGATATCACAGCTATGAGTGTTGTTTGATCAATCCTGATATGTTGTGTACGTGGATGCAGCCGTGTCTGGCAGCTAGTACAAATGTCATTATTATTCTGTCTAAACATAGTTAATATCAATTATGGCAGGTATCATAGATTTGAGTGTTCTTTGATCAATCCTTATATGGTGTGCGTGGATGCAACCGTGTCGGGCAGCTACTACAAATGTCATTATTATTCTGTCTAAACATAGTTAATATCAATTATGGCAGGTATCATAGCTTTGAGTGCTGTTTGATTAAGCATGACATGGTGTGTGTGGATGCAGCTGTGTCTGGCAGCTGTTGTATGTTGTTCTTTTCATCTCCAGGAAGCTGCGGGTTGTGACTTGTGATCGAGGTTTACTGATGCTTGTGTATTAGGAAGAGACATTTGGTGTTTTAGCCTGGATCCAGGGGGTGGATAAAACTGTGATTTGGGATATTTTGGCAGAGAATAGTTTGTTTATACATCTGCTGAGTAAGAGGTGGGAGGGCTGAAATAATGTGTTATCTCTTGTGGTGGCTTGTTTGGAGGGTTTTTTTTTTTTTTTATCTGTTTGCTCTCTGTTCTTTTCCTGGCTGCTGCCTCATTGAAAGGGAGGGAATTTAGGCCTGAAGTTGCAGTGAAGTGAAGCTTTGCTTTAGGTGCATCGCGAGCCTCTGGTATGCAGTACACAGACACACTAACAGAAACAGATGCTCCCAGGTTGCTATGGCAATGGATACAGAGTGACGATAGTGCTTAACAGCTCTGAGGAGCCTCCGAGATGATTCTCAGCAATGAAGTTTTTGGTTTTAAAATATATATATATATATATATATATATATATGCTTCCTCGTCAAACTATTGAAATTTCAAAACATCGAAGTTCTGATCATCGAGACCAGAACATCGAGTTTTAAAACATCGAAGGTTTGAAGGGGAAGAAAAAGGTAAGTGTAGGTGGGACATTGTTCGTGTTTTTGCAGGGCACCAAGGTGCCTTGCATACTGTGTGTCTATGTGCCATCTGTGTGATGGCACTACAGATAGGGTACGGAAAATCTCCTGTTTAGTGCTTGTGCATATAGTGCTAAATAGGAGATTTCTCTTTACTCCACTGTAGTGTGGTCTCTGAGTTGGAATATTAAAGTAGGGGGGGTGAAGCCCGTCTGCATACAATTGTTAAAATTTATTTTTGTTTTTTTTTTTTTTGTTTTTTTTGGTTACACTTGTAACCGTCAATGTTTCAAAATTTGATGTTCTGGTCTCGATGATCAGAACTTCGATGTTTTGAAATTTCGATGGTTAGAAGTGGAACTATATATATATATATATATATATATATATATATATATATATATAAAATAAAAGGGCTGTTTTAAACCACATGTACACATATTGATGGTCTCCCAACATTTCGTTTAGCTCATTAAGTTGATTCTTGATAAAAAAAATAAATAAATAAATAATAAGTGCAATTTTATATTTAAAATGTATTTTTGTCCAAACACATTAAGGAGTTACATAAGAGTGGAAGTCTGAGTTATTTTGAAAGATTAAGAGCACTTGGTCTTCTACAGTACCCTTTGCAGTGGTCTGGGAGGTAAGCTTGCTTGGACGTGTTAGACATATGAGGATAGCTGATTCTAGGGGTGTTTGGGGTTGCTGGGAAGTGATAGAGAGTCATCAGATTTCCTTTGTGGAAATATATGTGGGAATGGAAGGTGTGTTGAGTGGTTCACTGGCAGAGTGACCATTGCATGGAACAAGCTTGTAAAATGGAAGAGGACAAATATTGGTTTGGATATTTTAAGAACTCCCTGGAAACACACCACATGAACTAGTGAATGGTATTCTGGCAAAACTGGATGAGCATGGTTGTCCATGCTTGAAGTACTGATATGTGTGTATGTAAGGATGGAAATATACTTATAACAAATAAGAAACTAGAAGGGTCTCATAATTTAAAGTTTATGTACTGTATCAACATGCTTGGAAGGAGCTAATAATAAAAATAAGCATTACAGCTTGTGGTCTCTGAAATAACTAAGCAACAGCCAAAAAAATAATAATAATAATAAAAAACACACGCGATAGTTATGTAATATATTATTTTAGTAAATCTAGACATAAAATATATAATCATCATATAATATGAAGCAGTCTCCTGAATTTAGATATTAAAGACAAGATTTAATAACATGGACTTGTGTATAACAACACTACTGTCTTAACTTGTCATAAATGATACACTACATTGAACATCATAGGGAAGCATGATGATTTTTTTATATAAGTAAATAAGCATAACAAGTCATATAATTGCTTTAACTTGAATTGTAGTTTTTGTAACCCATCTTGACCATATATAATACTTAAGTGGTTACCAAGGTAACTAATGTTTTATACATAACATCAAACTGACAAAGTTGTTCAAGAGATACAATAGAAGCCTGAACATGAAATGTCACAGAATGCAACAATTATATTCTGAACAAATAGTATAAAATTGACAATAGGCACTCAGTTTAATAACATGGGCTTGTGTATAATAACACTACTGTCTTAACTTGTCATAAATGACATACACTACATTGAACATCATAGGGAAGCATGATTTTTTTTTATATAAGTAAATGTGCATAACAAGTCATACAATTGCTTTAACTTGAATTGTGGTTTTGTAACCCATCTTGACCATACATAATACTTAAGCTGTTACCAAGATAACTAATGTTTATACATGACACGAAACTGACAAAGTTGTTCAAGGGAAACAATAGAAGCCTGAACTAGGAATGTCACAGAATGTAACAATCACATTCTGAACAAATAGCATTAAATTTACAATAATCACTCAGTTTAACCTTTGCTGATTATACAAAATAGAATGTTGCCATTTAAATCTAAAAACGTTCAATAAATGCCATAAAATGACAATTTATGAATATAGAAAGGGAACTTGTAATCATTAATCACAATAAGTGCATTTGTTGTTTTTAACCTATAATTGCACTCATTTTATAATAAAAATGACAGATATGAAAATCCTTACATGTAGGAAATGGGGGAAAGAGGGATACACTGATAATTAAAATGCACTAACTTTCATCAATGTTCACATAAAACAAACTTGATGCTTTAAGTAAGTCAGCAACAGACAAAGCGATTACTTAAATGCTGGCAAACAATGAAATATAACTTCTGATATATCCAGTAAAATACATTGCATTATAAACATTAGGTAGAAATATTATTACCATCTATTTACATTAAGTAATAAGTTTTGAAAGACTTCATCAATAAGGGTGAATATGTTAAAAAACTGCGTGCTATAATCTTTTACTGAGGTTTTATATATGATACATCCTACTTTACTATGATTGAATTGCTTGTCATCTATCTTTCATGTAAATATTAATTGCTTATACAATAAGTAGACATTTATATTGTATTAGAATTCTGTCTAAAGAATATAAATATTGCTTATTCCTATTACAAATATTCTCCATATGATAATTTATGGAGCTCAGATGTTGTTGGTTGTCAAAGTATGAGTGATAATCTGATTGACTTAGGTTTATCCATCAGATTAGGAATGGTTTTCATTCCATGGCTAGTGCAGATCTTAGTTTTTTAACATTTATTAATTTAAATTTATTTCTCAAAAACATTTTTAGTATGCCTGACCAAAACATTACTTTATTGGTAAACACCCCAAAATAAAATTGATAATTTCCTTTAAAAGCTCAAACATATACTTTATAGTTATCAGAGGAAAATGTTTAATAGTCACAATAAAACAAAAAATACATAATCTAAATAGCCTAAGATGGAATTAACTTTATCTTTAAATACCAATGGCTTAAACAATCCTAGCAAGAGAGCAAATCTACTGAAATATTTAAAAGTAAACAAAGCACAAATGGTCTTCCTTCAAGAAACTCATCTGCTGTATCAAAAGCTTTAAACAAGTGAGTAGAATCATTTCATCTTATAGATACTTTCAAATCTAAAGAAGATAAATCTTTGTTGTTAACCCATCAAGATCACAGATTTGGTACCCAAACTAGAATAGATACAATATTTTCTGCCCATGACTTATACTCTAAAATCATTAATTTCTCAATCACTCCCTGCCCAGACCACAATTCATTGATACTAAAACTTCAAAATGGGTACAAACCATTAATCTTTAACTCCAGAATTCTAGCACATATAACTAAAGAGTTCAAACCCTGGTTATTATCTGAATTACAGGGTGAAACCCTAACTTGGTATAAAAAAATAGAGACTGGGATTCTGAATTATTAGATATGCAATCCAAACTTTTGTCCATAAAAGCTGAAAAAAAATCTAAATCATTTGGAGATTAAAAAGAAAGTAGAAGTATTAAACAATAAATACAACAAAATTCTAACACATTAAACTAGTTTAGCTTTACAAAAACTAAAAATTAATACCTTGGCCACTTCTCCCAAATATCTACATAATTTATCCACAAGAATCAAAATACAATCAAAAGTTAATAACATTAAAAGTATCTTCCATGAAAAGAAATGGAAAAATGTCTCAGATATATTGACATTCTTGATGCCTATAGAAATCATTATATGGAACATTTCCAAAATGAAAATATACATATCACTCAATTAAATCTAGATGAAAGCACCCATAGCCTACAAAGAAATTACAGATATAATAAAAGAGGGTAAAAATAATAAATCTTCATGTATAAATGGCATAATTATGGAAATATATAAACTTTTTCCTTCAAAGATACTATCCCTCTTCTATAAAAGTCTATTAGAAATTCAGTCACAAGATTTAATACCACCCTCTTGGAGATATTCCTTAATCACACCAATCTTAAAGGAAAACAGATCCCCAAACCTCTGTACCTCATATCGACCTATATTTTTATTAAATAATGACTATAAGATATTTATGACAATATTAACTAACAGAATGAAAATACCACTATCCAAAACAATAAATAATTATCACACTGGATTTATATATCATAGGCACACACATGACAATATTAAAATGATATTCTTTCTTATAGATTATGTTAATAAAGAAAATAAACACTCATAATTGGCATAGACACATAGAAAGCCTTTGATTCCCTAAATTTGGACTATTTATTCAAAATCCTAATGCTATTTGAATTACCTGCATCCTTTGTTCATCTCCTAAAGAATATATATACAAATAATTTAGCATATGTTAAGCTAGGTCCTTTTACCTCTGGATCTATACATATAACAATAGGCAGTAAACAAGGATGTCCCATGTCACCAATTCTATTTGCTCTGGGTATTGAAATATTGGCAGATTCAATTCATAACAATATAAAAATCAAAGGAATAGGTTACTGGCTAAGGCTCTTGCCACCCCTATAGTGCCTTTTTTAGGCAAACTTCAAAGGACAAAACCACCACTGTAACAGGTACAAGCATGCAAAATCTGAAGGTAATGCTACTCAATGCTAGAAGTCTAAACCTCAAAATGCACTCTCTCGAGGCATTCCTAAAAATGGAGAACATCGATATCTGTGCAGTAACTGAGACCTGGTTCAAGGCTCCAGAGAGCACCCCTGCAATACCAGGCTACAACTCTTACCACACTTTTCGGCCACCAAACCAGGACTGAAACACTAAAGGTGGAGGAGTGTCAATATTCACCAAGGATATTCACACCACCAGGCTAGTTGGCCAACACAATGTGTCTGAAATTCTCCAAGTGCAACTAAAACTAGGTAAGACTGCAATCCAAATTGTAGCTTGCTACAGATTCCCCACCATACCCCAAGATTCTCACTACACCTTTCTAAACATACTGGAAAATATTAAGATAGAAGCAAACACCCAAATAGTGGGTGATTTTAACTACCCTGCCATTAACTGGGAAAACTACTCATATCCCAACACCTTTGCGCAACGGTTCTTGGAATTCATAAATTCCAATGCCCTGGATCAACTAATCCATAGTCCCACCAGGGGCTCCAATATCCTAGACCTGGTCATTACCAACATGGGAAATCAATGCTCCATACCTATGGTCTCCCCCTCGTTAGTCAGGTCTGACCATAAGCTAATCACCCTAAACATCCACATCCCACCCCCACCCCCACTAAAGAAACCACCATAAAAAACTTCTCCAAAGCCAACTTCATGCTACTCAAGTCAGAAGTGACAAACTTCATGACACCCATGCAGACGGGAACTGAAAGTTCAACTGCTGAATCCTACACTAAGGCACTGTACGAGCACATCCACTCATGCATGAATCGTGCCATCCCAAATAGAACCAAAATGCTCTCATCCAAAAAAAGGAAGCCAATCTGGTGGTCCCCTGCCATAAACAAACTTTACAACAAAAGGAAGAAACTTTTGCAATAAAGAGGAAAATCCCAGGATGCAAAAAACTCCCTTACTAGCCTCAGTAAGAAACTGAGATGCCTCGTAAAATCCTCCAAAGCTAGTTACGAAAATAAAATTGCCAAAGATTCCAAAGACAACCACAAAGCATTCTATAACTATGTCAAGAATCTAAATGGCAATGCTCAGATCTGCTCTGAGCTAAAACAGAATGGCATTAAATATACTGATCTGAAGGATATTGCCAATATCCTGGCAGATCGATTCAGTGCCAACTTCACCCCCCTCTTACCCCTTAAATGGCCCATCTCAATATCGGAAGATTGCCAAATTCCAGTAATAACGGCCACACAGGTACAAAATGCACTCGCTAAAGCCAAGAGTACAGCATCCATGGGACCAGATGACATCCCGGGCTGTGTACTACATGAACTACAATATGAACTGGCACCTCACCTAAGTGTCATGTTTAATCATAGCCTCACCTCAGGTTTTGTACCCACTGAGTGGCGCAGAGCTACAGTTATCCCAATCCACAAGGGGGGATCCACCTTGGATCCCGGAAACTACCATCCCATCAGTCTGACAAGCCTTATCTGCAAGGCCATGGAGCGTATTATCATGGAACTTATAAACAAAGACATTGGCAACCTTCAAACACTGGACCCCACCCAGTTTGGGTTTGTGAAGGGCCGATCTTGTCTCCTGAACCTGATTGACTTCTTTGAATCAGTCTCCAGAGCCATGGATAAGGGTAAGGTGGTCCACACAGCCTATCTAGACCTTGCCAAGGCCTTTGACACCATCCCCCACTCTGGAATCATAGATAAACTTACTAAGTTGGGCATTAATCCCTATGTCACCCAATGGGTTGCTAAATGGCTTACTGATAGAGCCCACACTGTAAAAGTAGCTGACTCCAAATCCAGCTCCAGACAAGTGACAAGTGGAGTACCTCAGGGTTCAGTCCTGGGGCCGCTCTTGTTTGGCATCTACTTCTCTGAAGTACAGGTCAACACTAAGGGACTCTGGCTAGCAAAGTTTGCAGATGACTGCAAACTGGGAGCCATTATTGAATCCCCAAATGATGTGGATACTCTACAAAAGGGCCTTACAGAATCAGATGCTTGGTGCCAGAGCCATGGGCTCAAACTCAATGTCAAGAAATGTATTGTTATCCCCTTTGGGAAAAAACATGTATCCATGAATTACCATATAGGTGGCAGTACACTAAACACAGAAAGTGTGATAAGAGACTTAGGGACACAGGTGGACAGTGGTCTCACCTTTGATAACCACATTGCCACAACAGCCAGGAAATCCTTCTATGTGGCACACCTCATCACGAAGGGCTTTTCATCCAGAAAAAAGAAGGTCATTGTCCCACTGTACTCATCCCTCATTAGACCCATTATAGAATACAATGCCCCATTTGGTATGTACCTCTCAAGACATCTGCAACAACTGGAAAGGCCTCAGAAATACCTCACTAAAAGAATCGCAGGCCTAAAGCAGATGCTCTATGCTGACCGCCTTAAAAAACTCCAGCTATACTCTGTCACATATCGTCTACTCAGAGGCGATCTCTGCTTAACATACAAGGCCATGTCAAACCCAGAGCTGTTGGACATGCTACACTTAAAGAAATTCCAATCCCTCAGAGCTACACGTTCCAGGGATCTAAACCTTGTCATCACAATAAACAAAACTTGCTGGAGGGATAGGTTCCTGACCCAGAGACTCCCCAGACTCTGGAATAGATTGCCCATACATGTCAAGCAGAGTGCCTCTTTGGACCTCTTCAAGAGGAACCTTGACGATTGGATGGGAGAAAGGAAATTCACCCCAGGGATCACGTCAGTCACCCTGCTAGACAGGGGTCCAGGAAAGTAAATAATGTGGGAGGAAATAGCCAGGGAATTGTTATGGCTAGGCTTGTATAGGCCCTAGGGCTGATAGCCTAGTACCAACCGATGAACCTATGAACCTATGTTTAGGAACAATACAATTCTAAAGTAATGCTATTTGCTGATGACATATTACTAACATTATCTAATACAAGAGACATTACAAGAATTAGATATATTAATTGACAAATTTCACATGTCTGCAGGACTCCATTTCAATAAATCAAAATCAATTGTTTTTTTAAATTAAAAAAAGAACTGCATACTAAGGGGATCACATCATAGGGAAAGAAGAATCTACCTTAAAATATCTATGAATTGAGTTATGTAAGGGTAATAATGAATTAGTCTGAAAAAACTACAATGTCATCATTAATACAATCAAAATCTCTGTGGAAAATGGAACAAAATAATATTAACATTTGAAGATAGACTACAGTTAATAAAAATGGTTTTACTGCCCAAGATCCTATATATAGCCTCGGCAATACAACTGTTACTAGAAAGGAATATACTTAAAGAAATAACTTCATGCCTAATAAAATTTTTATGATTTCTCAAAAGAAACAGAATAGCTTTAATACATCATATCAGACCATGGAAACAGGAAGGATTAAACTTTCCTGATATAGAAACATATAAAAGCATCAATATCTAAAACAATCTCAGACCAAATAAGTCCAAATTACTCTGCAAATTGGAAAGAATTACTAATTGTAATATCAATAAATTAATTTGATTTACAAATAAAATTTCAAATAACAGATAAAAACAATTTGCCATGGCACATATGTATTAGTGTGTAATATAACATAACTAAACCCATTAAAACTCATATGATTAATTATTACATTGACTCATTTAGGAAAATTATTAATGCAAATATAGATTTAAAAATCTGGCTTTATCTTTTAACACCATTTATTGTCACAAAGAACTTTCCACATAAAATATATAGAGAAATTATTAATTCCTGGGAACAGGAAGGATTTGTTTGTTCGCTCCAATGTATCAAAGAACTAAACGTTTTAGATATGCAAGTAATAAAAACATACAAAATTCCACAGCAGGACTGATTAACTTTATAGAGTATTTTGTCATATTCACAAGATTTAAGTAGAATAAGTAACAATTCTTCATTTAAAGAAATACCTAAATTTACAAAATACATATATGAAATTATGTATAATGGCCTTGACATGGGAAACAGTATTTCAAAATTTTACAAAATATTGATAAACTATAAAACACCCAAAACCTCATAATGGAAATATATAACAAAAGGACACTCAATACACTTACTTAACTGAAGATATTAAAACAAATATCTTATTATCGATAAAGTATGCATCCTTTACACCATAGTGGAAAGTTTTCAATTGGAAATGCTTGCACAGAGCATTCTTAATCCCAGACAGAATCAGTAAAATTAGTTCTTCCTTAAAAGGAATATGTTGGAGATGTGAGCAAGTACACAATGCAGATTGGAACCATATTTTCTTTGATTGTGTTAAACGTAAGCCATGTTGGAATAATATTAATAACTTTCTACAAGCTTTATTTAATGAATAATTTTATTTAACTAAAGCTCTTCTATTATTAAATGTGAACAAAGGTCCTCATATGAATAGGTCAAACATGTATCTAGTATGGACCATACTTACAATTTCAAGGAAGACTATAACAAGAAAATGGAATACAAACAATACCAACTTTGGAAGACTTCTACAGCCTACTGAAAACCACAGCATTATTGGAAATTAAAATTAAAGAACTAAGAATTTATCCAAACCCATTTATCAACAACCCTTGGGGAAAAGTCTCATCGCTGATTGACACTATACAATAATTGATTAGACACTCTAATAATGGATTGGACATACTTATAAAGTTACTGCATACATTAAGAACTGTTATAGTGTCAGGCTAATGTAAACTGTGTACATAGTTATTTAAGATGTTATGTATAAATACTATGGCATTCATTCAAATGTATTTGAAAAATAAAAAACATTTTGAGAAAAAACATGGATAATAATTGTTATAGGAGATTTTAATTATAATTTTAGAAGAATAACGGGGAAAATAAGTAGGGTATACATGTATGTAGGCAGATGATTAAAATAGAAAATCAACAGGTAGCAAATATAATGGAAGACACATATAAATGTGGAAGGCTGAGGACAGAGATTAACAATACACGCCCATCTACAGTTGTAGTATGACATGGAACATTGGGTACATACAAATGTGGAAGATGTAAACAATGATGATTTATTATCAACACTTCAAATGGTTATGTTAAGGCACTGAATTTAAACCTTTGGTCAAAGGATAGATATGACTGCAATTCACAGAGAGTTGTGTAATTGGCAATGTGCAATTCCTGCCCAAGTTATTATGTGGGCAAGACCATCAGGAAATTATCTCTGAGAATTTATAAACATAGTCTGGCAATTAGAAACAGAGATTTAAGTAACTTTTTAGCTAAACATTCAGTAATCTGTTATAATTTTAAAAAAATCCAGTTTTATGTTCTTGATGTTGTCAGTCTTAAAGACTTCTCAGGCAACTGCAATGTTATATTAGAATGCCGTGAATCCCAGTGACAAAATATATTGCATGCAGACAAAAGTCTGTTTTTTTACATGCGTACTGTTTTCCTAGTGGAATGATAAGGTAATAATTTTAAGTTACATTGTTTAACATTGCATCATTAAAAAAATCCAGTTTGTTAAAGCATCAGTTGATTGGTTGGTTATGGTCTTGTGATTTCAGTGGTACTATTTTTAAATCATGGTGAGTGTTTTGGGTTTTAATTCTGAAGAAGTTTTTAACTAAAAGAACAAAAGAGCTAAGATAAACCCTATGTCTGAAATTAATTTGTGATTGGTTCCAGTAGAACTTTTGTTGGTTTGGTTACTTGCTTTCTTGTTCTACACTGCATTTTGAGATTGAATATATATTATATTCTGTGAGTTTAAAAGAAAAAGAAATTACATGTTTTTTTCATATCATTGTGCAATAAAAGCTGAGATAAATGATAATTATATTTTAGAAGCAAATGGTAATAAAATGTTAATGGGGAAGAAAACAGAAACAATCATATAACAAAGCTGCACTTCCATAAATCATTAGAAATTTGGTGGAGTACATATAAAGCAAAATACAAGAAAAAATGTAAGTTGGAAAGAAAGTTTTGAAAAAAGAAAAAAATTGAAACAGTTTGAGAAATATAAGGACTGCATTGGGAAGAATGAAAGTGAAAGAACAGATAAAGAGTAATTTATAATGAGAATATACAAAGAACAAGCTCGTTATTATATAAACAGTGGCATGTGTTACAGGGAAAAGTGACTAAATATCCTCATATAACAGTTAAAATGATAAGGGAAGAATGGAAGTACTGAAGGATAAAGGTGATAAAATATATACTATGGGAGAAATTATGATTTGTAAAGAACATACTGTCCCAAATTTCAAAAGTCTTCTTCTCAGTGTAAGTGACCTCTTACACTAAGAGCAAGTTGAGAGCAGGTGTTTTGTAATCTGGTCCCTGTAGTAAGCCTGTCTATCCATATGCCTTACACCTAAGTCAGTCACTTACAGGTAGCAAGACTTTAGGAATCAGGGCAGACTTATCAGTGAGAGTAGCTCTTTTGGAATCTTGCCCATTATTTACAAAGCATATCAGATTATATATAGAATTTTTATGTTTGTTGACTTATTTCAAATACTTTGCAAATAAGGTTTGCTGACTGTTTTTAATTATGCATTTCTGTCCTTGGTTTGCACCTTTTTACCCCGAGCCTTTACTGAAAATGGGCTTTTCAGTTCCCAGACAGACTTTACTGCAAACAAAAGCAAACAAACTTATAAATATATGATGGTAGTTGTAACAGAATGGATGCTAAATGGGATACAAGAAAAAATGATGAGTATAAAGTCATGGAAAAGAATATAACTGTAAAGGGATTAGAAATTTTAAAAGTTATTAAAAGATTAGGGGCAGCCACAGTGGTGCAGCAGTTAGCATTGTCACCTCACAGCAAGAGGTTCTCCGTTTCAATCTTTGGCTGGGGTGCCTTTTGTGCAGAGTCTGCATGTCCTCCCTGTGGTCGCATGGGTTTCCTCCGGGTGCTCCGGTTTCCTCCCACATCCCAAAGACATGCTGTAGGTGGATTGGACACTCTAAATTGGCCCTAGGCATGAGTGCATGTGTGTGTGTGCCTTCTGTGGAAGGTTGGGCACTGGGCTGGAAACTTGACACAGTAAAACTCTACTGCTAATCATGAGCAGACAGGTGATCCACTGTGGCAACCCTAACTGAGAAAAGCCGGAAGAAGAATTTTAACCGATTAGCTGCACCTGGTCCTGATGCATTATGACATACCCCCTGGATTCATTTAGCCAAAAATCCTACACTGTTCCTGCACAGAATATGGCCACCGAGCGATCCAACAAACAGCTGATCTGACATGCATGAGCATGTCTACACTGTTCCTGCACAGATACAGCTGCAGAATGCTAATTACCTCATTTGCTGGTGAAACCATGCAAATGAGGTGACTTAGCGATTCACCAAGCAGCCAGGTATCCATACAGGAACAGTGTTATTTGCAGAAATATATTTGTTTACTAACCGAATACATTTCTGCAAATAAAATGGAGGCATGGCAGCTCACAAAAAAGCATGTATTAGAGTGGTTAGGCATGCCAATGGCCAAATATATGGCCTTTGGCATGGAAAACCGATTATTTTGTATAAAAATCAAACTTTTTTTTTTTGGCCGATCTCGGTCATTTAAGTAGGGCAGTGCCACACAAATGGAATTAGGCAGAAAATTAAAAAAGAAAAGGTGAAAACTCAATTTTAAGGGAAATCTGCATTTTGCCATTATAGTATATGGCATGCAGAATGAAAACAATACCAGGGACCAGTGGTTGTCAAGGGAAAAGCCTCTGGGTAAGTTCAGTAACTACGGACTAAGACAGTGGGGTATGCAAATGAGGGGAAATTTACTGAAACACAAAAATCTTCTAAGTCCCAAACTGCACCTAACCGTGTAACTAGGAGGAGAAACAGACATGAAAAAGGGGTGTGTGAGGCATGTTGTAAGCACATTGGAGCCCTGAGGTGCAGAGATAAGCTTAGCTAAGCAGAGCTAAGCAAGGGGGTATGTCTGAGGCTGTATTGTCTTATTCCATGAACTGAAGAGCATGTTTGTGCCCAGGGGAGGGCCATTTCTTACTGTTTACATCAACTAAATGGGTTTGCATGGCCTGCACCTGGTCTAAAACAAACAAAAAAAAAAACCCACACAAAATAGCAATACTGTTTAGGTTTGAGCACCGGGTTTGTGCATCGCACCTCGGGGCTTAAAATGGGAGGAAATGGGAAAGGGAAAAAGAAAAAAAAGGAAAAATAGCAGAATTAAAGCAATTGAGTACAAATAAAATAGCTGGTAGGTGGAATGCATCATAGTCAGCCAATCATACAGGCAGCATCTACAGCACAACAGTTTAAAGTATGGAAACAACTTACAGTCTGTTTTTTCCCACAAACTCTGCACCATTGGTGTATACATGTGGGGAATTTTAACTGAAAAAATATTAGGGGATGCCATTGCTCTGATCAATCAGTAAGTGGTAGAGGATGAGGAAGGAGAGGAGGATAATGCTGACAACCGACACAAACTGAGGAGGAGAAGAGTGTTCAGACCCAGGGTCACTTACCAGGGTCTACATGATCTGGAGATAGTAGAGCACTACAGGGTGGACAGAGACATACTACAGCAAATCACTGAGCTATGCCAGCCTCAACTCAGACCTAGAACCAACAGAGAGGAACCCATCCCAGTGGATACCAAGGTATATGTAGCCTTAAGAATTCTAGCTACAGGTACTTTCCAAAGACCTACTGGGGACACTATTGGGGTCTCACAGGCATCTGCATCCAGAGTACTCCACCATTTCCTGTGTGCCATGCTACCACATGCCTGTGAACACATTTACTTCCCCAACACCCATGAGGAGAGGACAAGCAAAATGTATCTCTTCCACCATGTAGCAGAATACCTGGAGGTATTGGGTGCCATAGACTGCATGCACATCCACATCAAAGCACCACCTGGTGAACAGGGTAGGGTCTACATAAACTGCAAGGGCTTCCCCCCATCAACTGCCAGGTCATGTGCATTGTCCAGGGCATTATCATGAATGTGTGTGCTGGCAGCCCTGGAAGCTATCACGACTCCCACATCTGGCATCCATCACAGCTGTAGCAGGCATTTTCCAGTGGGGACATCCCATATGGCCATCTGGTGGGGGATGCTGGCTATGCACTGGAGCCGGGGATGATGACACCCATCAGAAATGCACACACACCCACACATGAATGTCATAATGAGGCACATGCACAAACCAAGATCATTATAGAGCATGTGTTTGGGATGCTCAAGTCACGGTTGTGCTGCCTTGACATATCTGGTGGATCCTTACAGTACTCTCCAACCACATGTGCACACATGTTCATAGTATGTGCCATGCTATGCAATATGATTTTGCAGAAATGGCTGCAGCAGAAATGGCACACGGAAGGGTCACACAGCCCTCCACCATTGCCAAGGTCCCCACAGGCACAGAGGGACTCCCAGGAGGAGGCCCCTGAGCCTCTTCCTGTAGGTAGATGGAGGCGTGCACAGTATGCTCAGGCCTTGGCAAAGAGGTAATGCATAGCACACACACTGACATTGTAGGGACCCCAGTGACTGACACCTCTCTATCTGACTCACACACACAGTAAAATGGATGACACACACATCACATTACCTGTAACATACCATGTATAGGCGGTGTTCTGTGTGCATCCAAGATAGGCAGCCCTCAATTACCGTCCTCACAACTGCCACAAGCACAACTATGTCAGTGTTCTTAACCATAAATGAATGGATTAGTATGTTCTGCTAGCATATCTAGGTAATGCTGCATGCATGCAAGGGAATGGGGTGGCCTACTGGGTTAGCAGCACATAACTGATAGCTATGTGGGATACCAGGAAATGTTTGGCCAAAATTGCCCTACCCACACTATGCAGTAGCACCCAAGGTGGCAAATCCCACTGCAGTATATGTGTGGGGACAACTAACTGGGGATTATGGGTCACAGGCATGGATGTCAGGGTGGGGGTCCCATAACCACCCCTCACACCCACACAGCAAGTCAGCTGTAGAACACTACAGAGAAATGTTTGGTAAAGGCACACAAATGGTGGCAATGTTGAATTAACCCCCTACCGACTCACACAGTGATAGCACAGTAGGAACTGCAGTTGCAGTAAGGCTATGAAGGATAAGAGGTCTGAAACTCAAATGTATGCCAGTACAATCTGACTTGGGCTCTTTCCTGATATGCCTCTAGTTCCCAAGATAGGGCACAATAGTATGGTAAATGGAACCAAAATGTAAAGCAAATATCAGCACAGTCTGTGCAAATGTGTACAGTTGAAAGTTGTGCCCCCCCATATATGAACACAAATGTAATAACATGCATGTTTGCAGGGAAATAGCAGCATAGCACACATTAGCAGAGCTGTAGGAATACACATGAAAATGTGTTGCCTGTCCATAATATGCAGAGGTCAATGAGCTATGTGTATGTGTGGTTAATACTGTCTGGATCTTGCCAGCATGTTCTCCTGGCAGTCGTCTTGTAGTGGCCTAGGTACAGTGCTGTCTTTGACAGGGCCATGTGCAGATAACTGCAGTGCCAACTGTTATGTATGTCAGTAACACTCACTGCTCTGCCACTGATATACCTGGTAGTCACAGTGCTATGTGTAATATATTACACATATTACTGACATCTTGAAGGATGTGTAGCAGAGATGCCAAGGCTTTTGTGAATATAAGTGCTTTGTGGTACTGTTGCCAGTGGTCATTATCAATAATCCTTTTTTCTTATGTTTGCTTTTACATATAATGGGCATGCCTGCACAGTTGAATGCACTCTGTACCCACACGCATAACTCCCAACCTCTGACAGCAAGATGTCTGGACAAGGGCAGAAATAAAAGTGGAACAAAGGCACAATGATAGGCATGTGTTTAAATATTGCCCTTACATGCTGAGAAAGTTGGTAGGGTGAGGGGTATACAGTAGCGGGAATTGTCTAAAAGTTATGTATTCTGAAACAGCAATGTCTGTATTATTTTGTAACATCACACTTCAAGTATATGTAACTAACTTGCCATAAAAACACAAGTTTACATAGAAAGGATGAAACCTCTAGCCAAACATCTGGTTAATATGCCAAATAATATACAGGTGAGAGGTATGCCCACACAAGGATATGACATCTCAGGTTAGAAAGATAAAACACAAGCAGGAGATCCCCATCCAGTATATCACCAGGTTGCTGGACTGTTTACACAGCAGTGTGTCATTACTAAACTGGCTGTAGCCACACCTCACAAATGGACTTATTGGACAAGAATTTACATAGCTGCCCTCATAATATTGGTCTATGCATCATACAACTAGTATTCCTCTGGTAAAGCACTGTGATGATCTGAGGATGTCTATACTAGGTTGTGTCTTTCGGCTTTTCCCGGTTAGGGGTCGCCACAGTGGAACTCCGGTCCGCTAATGATTGGAAGTAGATTTTTACGTGCTGAGTTGCCGGCCCTGACACACAACCTTCAACAGGTAATGACACAATACATTGCAGGTTCAGACTACAGATATGTCAGAAAATGTCTGCTAAACAAAACAAGTACCCTGCGGAATATCCTGTGTACTCCTGAGAGGTATGGCTGTAGCACACAAAACCCTGAACTGGAGTACACCTATCTCTGGAATGGAGTCCCACTCTAACCATAGAAGGTCACAGTGGGCATGCTCTTTCACTTAAATAAAATAAAACAAACTACCACCAAAGCCAAAGTTGTAAAATTTAAAAAAATTAAAAACAAATTCACTTTATTGCTTGCATTAAAATCCTAAATGTCCAGCTGCTAAGCGGATAAGCGCTTTTGGTTGTTTTAACCTTTTTCAAATCCTTGCAAGCAATAAAGTAAATTCGTTTTAA
>NC_056744.1:205681524-205749024 GCF_019279795.1 Protopterus annectens | reverse complement strand
ACCTTGCTAGCCCTACTAATGATCTGACATGCCTATTTGTGGTTGGACATGGCCATGGTATTCCTTTTTCTATTTCCTCCTTCTGGGATCATATTATGCCCCTCCTAACTGTACAACCCCAAAACTCTTTTTTTCCATAGAGTTTGCTGTTATTAGCCTTTACAGTTATACCTTTCCTGAGAGATGGTAAGATTAGACTCCTACGGATCAAGCAATGTCATTGAACTTAATTTTGGCCAATGTAAAAAGAGTGAGTGTTTGCCGAAATTACTTTCACCGATAGTGGAGTTTGCTTTTCTCCCTTGTGCAACCTCAGAGGTAGTATATATAAGCTTGGGGATGTAGGGAGGCTTGTACCCCTGCAAAAACAAAATTGTTGAGTTGTTTGTCAAAGGTGGTTTTGGCAAACCATTTTCATTTTTTTCTATTTGTTGAAATTACGTTCAATGACTCAACATGAATCCAGTCTTAGTTCTAATATACACCAGGCCAGAAATGTCACTGCCTAAGTACCAAGACTTTGCCTTCTGTTTTTTTTTTTTTTTAACTTTAGCTCTTACTAGTTGTTCTCCTTTTTCACTAGGTCTATTGGACCCACATTATCATATCAAGATTAAACAAAACCCATGAATGGAGCCAGTGATGAGATCATGGTCCCTGGGACACCATCACACTGCTTCTGGGAAGTGTTTTCACTTATTTTCTCCATCAATACTTGTGCCCAATAACAGTCCAAGAGTGGGACATGCAATCATCCCTTTAGTTCTGAAAGGGACTGATGTCAGCAGGATTCAATGTCACCTCTCAAGTAGCAGTTTGTAGTTGTCTCTCCCGATTTCCACCACAGAACTCAAACTATAACAACATGTCCTGAACATGCCAACCCCTTTAGTGCCCCAGCTGCTAATAGAATCCAGACTGTCTAAGCAATAATCAGGGCTTTATATTTCTTCACCACAATGCTAACAAAACTTTTTGTCTCCTGGTTTGAATTCTCTGATCTCAGCATTTCTGTTATAATATCTATCTATATATATATATATGCTCCCATTAGGGGTCACCACAGCAGATCAACTGTTTCCATTTCTTCCTGTCCTCTGCATCTTGCTCTGTCACACCAACCACCTGCATGTCCTCTCTCACCACATCCATAAACCTTATCTTAGGCCTTCCTCTTTTCCTGTTACCCGGCATCTTCATCCTTAGCATCATTTTCCCCAATATACTCTGCATCCCTCCTCAGCACATGTCCAAACCAATGTAATCTTGCCTCTCTGGCTTTGTCTCCAAACCTTCCAACATGGGCTGACTCTCTAATATATTTATTCCTAATCCTGTCCATCCTTGTCACACCCAGTGTAAATCTTAACATCTTCAATTCTGCCACGTCAAGCTCTGACTCCTGCCTTTTTGTCATTGCCACTGTCTCCAACCCATATAACATAGCTGGTCTCACTACCCTCTTGTAGACCTCCCCTTTCACTCTTACTGGTACTCGTCTGTCACAAATCACTCCTGACACTCTTCTCCACCCACTCCATCCTGCCTGTACTCTCTTCTTCACCTCTCTTCCCCACTCACCATTACTCTGGACTGTTGATCCCAAGTACTTAAACTCATCCACCTTCACCACCTCTACTCCCTGCATCCTCACCATTCCTCTATCCTCCCTCTCATTCACACACACATATATTCTGTCTTAGTCCTGCTGACCTTCATTCCTCTTCTCTCTAGAGCATATCTCCATCTCTCCAGGGTCTCCTCCACATGTTCCCTACTCTCACAACAGATCACAATGTCATCTGCAAACATCATAGTCCACGGGGATTCCTGTCTTATCTCATCTGTCAACCTGTCCATCACCATTGCAAATAAGAAAGGGCTCAGAGCTGATCCTTAATTTAATCCCATCTCCACCTTAAACACATCCGTCACTCCCACTGCAGACCTCACCGCTGTCACACTACCCTTGTACATATCCTGTACCACTCTTACATACTTCTCTGACACTCCCAACTTCCTCATACAATACCACAGCTCCTCTCTAGGAACCCTGTCATATGCTGTCTCTAAATCCACAAAGACACAATGCAACTCCTTCTGACCTTTTCTGTACTTCTCCATCAACACTCTCAGAGCAAACATCACATCTGTAGTGCTCTTTCCTGGCATGAAACCATACTGCTGATCACTAATCATCACTTCCCTTCTTAACCTAGCTTCCACTACTCTTTCCCATAACTTCATGCTGTGACTGATTAGTTTAATTCATCTGTAATTACTACAATTCTGCAAATCACCCTTATTCTTAAAAATCAGTACCAAAACACTTTTTCTCCATTCCTCAGGCATCCTCTCACTTTCCAAGATTTCATTAAACAGTTAAAAACTCCACTGCCATTTCACCTAAACACTTCCATGCTTCCACAGGTATGTAATCTGGACCAACAGCCTTTCTGTTCTTCATCTTCTTCATAGCTATCCTTACTTCCTCCTTGCTAATCCACTGCACTTCATGATTCACTATCCGCACATCATCCAACCTTCTCTGCCTCTCATTGTCTTCATTCATCAACCCCTCAAAGTACTCTTTCCATCTGCTCAACACACTCTCTTTGCTTGTGAGTACGTTTCCCTCATTATCCTTTATCACCCTTACGTGCTGCACATCTTTCTTAGCTTGGTCCCTCCATCTAGCCAATCGGTACAGTTCCTTTTCTCCCTCCTTAGTGTCCAACCTTTTATACAACTTTTCATACGCCTTATCCTTAGCCTTTGCCACCTCTCTTCTTTTGCACCTTATCTTCTTCTCACTTTTGCTTTCTTTCTCTTCTTCTTGACAATCCCTCTTTCTCTGTATACTCTCCTGCTACTTCTTCTTCTTCACACCAGGTCTCCTTTCCCCCTCCTTCCTTCCTTCTCCAGACTCTTTAATTTTTAATCATATTTTTTTAATCATTAGACCTCTTTAACAATATCCAGTAGACCTCTTGGATCTTTATCATGCAAAAGTTCAGATGGTGTAAACCCCACTATTGTTGCGGTATCTCTCTTATTGCAAACAAGTTGGGTGACAACTGATCCTAGTTTTTACCACCTACTTCATTTACTTTACTTAACATACATTTCAATTTTTTTATTGAAGCATTCTACTAATCCATCAGTCCACAGATAGTAAACTGATATTTTAACTTAGCATGAAAATATTGACACAATAAATGCCTATTCCTTGACATAAAGACTGTGCCTTGGTCATTAAGCATTTCCTTAGAAGTATCCACTTTGGAAAATGATAGCACCAGTTCTCTAGCAATACATATAGCAACAGCCTTAAGCAGTGGTATAGCTTCTGGAAATGTTGTGATAGTCTACTCTGGCCAAGATATATTGATACCCACTGCTAGATTTTACCAATGGCCTGATAATGCCCATAGCAGTGCATTCAAACAGTGCATCTATAATAGGAAATGGAATCAAAGGATTTGTGAACTCAAGCTATGGGAATGTTTTCTGACATTCTAAACTTTATTAACACAATTTTACTATTCTTGGCTAATAAAATCTGGTCTAGTACCTGGGCATTAGTTTTATCTTTTCCCAAGTGATCTCCAGTATCATGACTTTGTGTAATTTTCCTAAATAAAATTCTGCAAGGCTTTGCCTCTGGTAACTGCAGTACAATTTATTTTTTATTATTTCTCTGTGTTTATTTTAAAGTAAGGGTAATAAGTACATTCAGCATGTTTTTATCAGCTTCACTATTATTTGTAGAATCTCCCTTTCTTCCACTAAGGTATAATCTTTCCACTGGCCTTTCTTGAAGTTAATATGTCTCACCTGTCAGTTTACTAAACGTGGATCATTCTCCTCACTTGTTTGTTTTGAAATGGAAGGTTCAGCTTCCTCCCAAATACAGATTTGTGTATGTTCCTCCATACTGTATATGTTTTCCTCTGAAAATGGAACTCTTCTTCAGTTTTACTTCTTTCTTCACTTACACTTACTTGTTACCTAGAGCCCCCTTTTAATTAAAGCTTTTGTTCCAAACTGACAGAAACAGGTTTAGGGCTCTGACCAGACTATGGGTCAGGTTCAAAGAAACTTTGCTGCATTACAGCAACAGACTGTGTGTAATGAGCAACCATGTGTACAGGCCTTTATTTTCCAGTTGAATGGATCTGCACTGATTCTGAATGGGTAAGTATAAAAAACAGAGAAATCCAGTATTAGTGCTTTGCATATTCTTGGACCTTAGGCTGTTTTGCACGTAAGGCACTTCTCTTTCTTCACCATTACTGAATAGACTAGCTCCGACAGAGAAACTTTTTTTAAGTTAAAAAACAGAAATAACTTTTTTTTTAAGTTTTAGTATTCCGGGGACTAGGATACTCATAGGGGGTACACAGTTTCACAAAGGGGGGTGCACCCCTGTGTGACCCAGTGTAGTGCCAATACTGAGTGTTTGTCTCATTATAGTAACTACAAGATTAGACATGAGAAATATATATAGCAGCATTTTTAGTGGACATTTATGGCATGTATATTCATTGTCAATATACCTGTGTCCTTACTTATACTACCCGTGAGTGGAATATATATCTGTGCATCATTTTTCCTTCTGTATACACATTTGTGTCAGACATTCCATTACTGCATCTTGGGCTACAGACCCCTGTTGGTTTGCCAAGTAGCTCTTCAGATTAATCCATCAATTTTTACAATGCGGATGATGATGAGTTTTGGTTCAGGTTCTCCTCTCACTTGTCTATGCTAACAGTCTTGTTAAATTGAATAAATAAATAACTAAAATATTGGCCCTTCATTGATATTAGACATTATTTTTATTATAGTAAAAATATTTGTCAGCTTCATTCTTTCACTGCATTTGTACTTCTCGCTCCTCCAGCTTCTGTGATATTATCCTTTATATTATATACATTAATTTTTTGCCTTTGTTTATGCTACTATTGTATGCAGCAGCAACATCAAGACCTGCACTCTCCCATCAAGCAAGGCCTGTCAACCCCCCCACCCCACCCAGAGGTGGCAGATACAGCAGCACCATCACCACCACCAGAAGCAACCATAACATCTGGGTCATAATCTACAACAGTCACCTCCATACCACCTGCCTACCTGCACTATCCACTGCAGGTAGCCCTGCACTGCATGCTGGGTATGTTGTACCTGCCAGTAGCAGTGTAAATGGAGGTAATACCTTAGTCAACCATTGGCAGCTGACAGACATTGTGGGAGAGTTAACTGGCAGGAGGATGGTTGCCTGAATTGACCAGATGGATAACCTCCTCTGGTTACTCATTGAGTTACATCCTGGCCCAGCACTGTCTCCACCATCTGAGACAGGCCTAAGTGGTGCGCAAACTCCCACTAGCTCATCGGTGGCAGACACTGAAGGTGCAGAGCTCCATCCTATCCTCATCCTGATGTTTCTCTACCTTTTGTGTCACTGCCCACCTCTGCTGTTTTTTCAGTTCTTCCCTCACCATCAACATCTGTTTGTAAATGTCTTCTTCATCACTGTATTCCTCTCCCTCATTGTGTCTGTCTTCTCCTACTACCTAACCTAACCTCCTTACCTTCCTTTTACTTTCCTTCCTTCCTCAACTTCCCTTCTCTTTATGCATAAAAAGGGACACCTGTCCTGCAAATAAAATTTACCCCACCTTATCCACCTCTATCCTGCTCTTTCCTTAGTTGTTCACCTTATGTTATACCCTATGCTTGCTTCCTCTTTTCAGCTCTTTCCTATACTCCCATGTCCACCTTTTAATCTGGTCAAATAGTAGATAAATGCACCTCACCCATGCCCATATAAGGCTTCAAAATCTATTTTCTTCTCTTACTCTGTGTAGCTAATCATGCACAGCACATTGATGCACATGCACAACTGATCAGCACTGCTACTGTTCATTAAATAGCTACAGGTTAGGCTGCCATAATTCACTCCTCCAAGTATTATATACAACCACTATCATAGTATTATATTGTCCTCTTCTTCCAACAGCTGTACAAATGAGATGAATGTTGTGGAACAGCTGTCAAAGACAACATTGCATGTGACTGTTAATTGTTAAGCACCTCACTTTGCAAGCTATTACACTGCCAACTATACTTTTGGGGATAGATTTTAGATCCCAAAGGTGGTGTCCTGGAGAATCCTTGTTGTATATTTGATTATTTTATTATACAAGTGTTTGACAAACAAGTACTGGCTGCATCCCTGCAGGCCTCTACCTGGCTGCTGCTGTAGCTCAGCATGTAAATGAAGCGCACTTTGCAATACAGGTGATGAAGTTTGTGGTTTCAAGTCCCCTTATGGGTTGCATATAGTCACATTGTTGCATTGGCAGTGTGGTTGTTTCATGAGTTTTGTTTGATAGTACAGATAAAGTGATCTGACTCTGCTGATGTTGTACCTGAATTTTTTTTTTGTTTATTTTTGTTTTTGTTTTGTTTCATTTGTTTTGTTTTGTTCTAATTTTGTTTCTCTACATTTCACATTTATATGCAGCAGCATCTAGACTGGCACTCCTGCCACCATCCAGATATTTCAACTCATCACCTGTGGTGGTTACTACACCACTGCCAGTAACTACACAGACAGTGTTGTCCTTAGTTGCCACAGTCGCTTCTATTCTCTCAACAGAACCAGTGGCACTCGCTGCTACTGGTCCTGCTCAGGCAGGTGCTGCAATAACAGCACTCACCTGTCAGTCTTGTCTGTGTTATATGTTTGTTTATGTGCCACTGTTAACCTAACTTTCTTACTTTTCTGTTGTTTCTCTTACTACCTTCCCTATTACATTATCTACATCTCTCTCTCTCTCTCTATATATATATATATATATATGTGTGTGTGTGTGTGTGTGTGTGTGTATATGAGTGAAGTGTGCTGTGCTTGGTTGAGCATTCTGTTGGTCGACAGCTGGAGCAATAGGGCTGTTTGTTCAAATGTCTGATTTACATAATGGATGTTTTATCAGATGTGTGCTTTATTGTAACAGGTAAGCAGGATGTATATTAGGTGCGTGTGTGTGTGTGTGTGTGTGTGTGTGTGTGTGTGTGTGTGTGTGTGTGTGTGTGTGTGTGTGTGTGTGTGTGTGTGTGTGTGTGTGTGTGTGTGTGTGTGTGTGTGTGTGTGTGTGTGTGTGTGTGAGTGTGTGTGTGTGAATATTTATGGGTTAGGGTTACAGTAAAGGTTAGGAAGGGGCCTAATTTATTGTATATGTGATCACATGTATTTTAGGGCTAGGGTAAGCATTAGGTAAGGTAGATAGATTTAGTGTTTGGAAGAATGTGAGTGTTTTAGGTTAGGATAAGGTTTAGTGTGTTTTAGCATGCACATGTGTGTGTGTGTATGTGTGTCTGTGTGTGTGTGTGTGTGTGTGTGTGTGTGTGTGTGTGTGTGTGTGTGTGTGTGTGTGTGTACATCATGGGTTAGCTCAGGTACTATTACTACTATTAGTACTACGAGAATATATATTATTTTTCCTAATATGGTCTGAAATTCTACAAATGTACTGGGATGTTCTTCTTATCGCTGTGAACATTCTTTTCAGTTTATGTTTGCACACAATAGGTCTTTTAACTACAGTAACCATTCTGCATAAATCAAGTAAACATTATAGCCAATTGCTTTCCAAAAGTGCCTAAATAAACTGTAAATAAAAGATATATAAAAATGCATAGAATTATATATGCATTTCACTGATTTAGTAATTACACAGGGACAGAATGCAAATTCAAAGAGTTTTATATAATGTATCCCATTCCATGGTTATTTCTTTCTAGTCAAAGTCAAAAAAGTCAAAAGTCAAAATTAACTTTATTGTCATTCAGCCCATACACAAGTGCACAGCTGAATAAAATTATGTTTCTCCAAGCTCATGTACAAACAGAAACACAGAAACAAAAAATAAAAACTTATACAACAACAGAAACGACAGTGACAGAGCCAAACAAAGGCACAAAATGCATAGAAGCCTCATCAGCCAAGCTCGATTTCATGGACCACAACAATCCACTCCATCCACACTGCTGCCAACTCCATCTCCAACACCAATAACATCTCAAGTCTCAGTCCAGTATTCTGACACCACTGACCCAAGTCCAATTCAAACAACTGGCAAACAAGTTAGGCTCTTTGCTACCTGCACTTGGTACAACCACCACTACCTAAAAGGTTGTAACAGCCACAAACCAGTTCATCAATCTTCCTACAGTCCTTATCAACAACATCATTATCAGATTCCATCTCCAACAGCATCATTAGCATCTCATCTAGATCCAAATCCAGTCTGGTTCCGTTGACCCAGCAGATTCAATCCAGTCTTTACAATTATTGAACTTGGCAGAAAAATCTGGCTTTCACCCCCTCATTCAGTTCATACTCGCCACTGAAGGCCCAAACTTCCATGATCAGTTTGAGGATCCTCAAACAAAGCCAAAAACTCAACAAAGACACTACTGACATTACAGCTTCCATTAACTGCATGCTCAGCCAGGTCAAGAACAATCCATTTAATGGACTACAGTGTGACATTTCATAAAAATTCAACATAAAAACCCAAACACACTATGGGAGCTGGAGAGGCAGCTGCCACACAAGGTGCCACTATCTTCCTCTAAAAAGTATGCATTTCAGACTTTTGCACATTCATAGCAATAACACTCTTCCCTTTATTGATATAAATTGGACTGTATGTCATTTTGTTCCATAGTTGTAACAGCCCAGCTCAGTAATTGGCACATTGTGGTTCAAAGGCAATGCTGACTTATTAACTAATGGTTTAGGTTTAGATACACATTTCAGTTATAAATGAAGTGTGATTTTTAGAACATGCTCAGGTGCTGTAATGAGTTTATCAGAACATTTGGAATCACTTTGATATATCCGTTTTCTTATATTACCAGGCAATGCTCATTTAAACCTATTCATGTAAGCAATTCTATCATTTCTGCTTTACTATTAGTATCCATTTTTAACCACAGTTTAATAATATGTTTAAAATCAAGAATATGATTTAAACTGGCATTGAAAGTCCAGCTGTGACATTTAATAAATTGCATTTCAGAAATACTCGCTGCTCTGGACCAACTTTTTTTTTTCAGTTTAACATAGCCCAGGAATTCTGACCCTCCAGTTCCATGTCTAGCTTTAAAGCAACTCTACTCAATCATGAAGAGAAGACTTGTCCACTCATTTTTGCTGCAGTTCTTTTGTGTAGTATAGTGTCAAAAGTAACCAAGTATACCTGTATTGTCCTCCTTGGATGGCTTCTTTAAGGGTGAGGTAGTTCTGTAACTCACTAATGTACTGACAGTGAGTCTCACTTTCTTTTGTAAGTTCACTAAATGCTCTTTTTCAGCTTCTCTGTACCAGTGTTTCCATTAATTTCTTTATGATTTACTTTGGTTTTGCAAATATTTTAATAGAACACAGAAACAGTTCAATGGTTGATAACTGAAATTCCAGTCTAACAGACAGTGAGAGATATTCATTGTCATTTGCATATGTGCATATCCTGCATCTACATAATTGTGTTGCACCACTATTCATCAACTTTCTTGCGCACTTGTGCAATTTGTGATTATGAATTACATTGACTCACACATCAGGATTACTACACTTCATTACCTTACAGCTTGGGACATAACACATGTCCACAGACATAATTTCTCAGAAGAGGAAAAAAATTGCACTAGAAAACATAATTTTTCTCAAATATGTTAGCTTTAGTTGTACTGCAGTGAAAACAGTCACTTTTAAATGAAAGGAGCTTTCACTTGATGTTGTTGCTACTTCTTAGCACACTACTTTTTGGTGCAGGTTATTAGCAAAAATACCAAAGCACTGCCTTGCTGCATTCTTTTTCCCACTGCTGACATAAGATATAGTATTTCTGAAGACATGAGACCCAGAAGTAACCAAAATATAGCTTATATTCAGCTTATAAGTCACTATATTCAAACTTACAATGCAAATTAAACAAAAGATTATTTTTTTTCACAACCAGAAAGTATGTCCATTAACATTTTTCCACTGCTTGTGTAAAAAGTCTAAATATGCATCAATCTTCAGCTCTAATTAAGATGAAGTAGTTGAAGGGTCTAAATACACCTGTTCTGTATCCAGAGCATCCTACATCAGGCACATGGTTATACAGTTTTCTTAGAGAATCCCATTCTGGGCAATTGGGGCTCTTCATCCTTCCTTCCTCAGACTTCCTCTCCAGGCATGAGGACTCATGTCTGACTAAGGCATATTGCCAGTCTCCACTTGAACTAATCCTATGGTACAAAAGACAATGAGTCTCCTCTTTGAGTCTCAGCCAAGTCTGCCACAGCTTAGAAACACTCCTTTTACACAAAAATAAATTAAACAATTGGCCTCATAATGCCCTACTTGTTAGCTCATAAAGAAAACAGCATTACTTACATACTGTTTACATCACACAATGCCAATAACAATGCTTTAATGTTAACATATTTAGACGTGTAGTATTTTTTACAGTATTTACATTATGTACAGTATCTAGTACCCCAAAATATGTTACAATAAATGTGGTGTGTGTGTGTGTGTGTGTGTGTGTGTGTGTGTGTGTGTGTGTGTGTGTGTGTGTGTGTGTGTGGGTGTGAGACATATGGTTCAATGCCATGATGAAATTCTAAAGTACCTCCAGGGCCTGGTAGTTGAGATGGAAACCCTAAGACTGCAGTTAGGGGTAATGTTACCACCAGTCCTGCATTTTGTGGATGGTCCCTATTTGGGCAATTGTATCCTGAGGGAAAAAAAAAGAAAACAGGCAAATATTCTGAAATCTTAGTGCTCAAATATGTGTTGAATATTTGTGTCTGAAATCCCTTAATATGATGTAATACAATAAAAACAGCAAATAATTTACAACAGCAAGACTTTATCTTAGTGATAAAGTGAATCCATGCTCTCTCCACCAATTGTCTATTTGGTTTGTTCTGCAAAATAACACATTTCTGCAAAAACAGTCCAACTATGAATATCTAAAAAGTGGCAAGCCTAGATAGCAGAGATGAAGGTGTCTGTTTCTCAGTAGGTGGCAGCAACCATGAACAACAGCAGAAGGCTGGCATGGTTTGTAATGCAACCTGAAAATGAGATCATAGAACACTGAAGATAAAATGGCATAATGTGGCAATCTGGAAAATATCAGAGTTACTGGGCCAACTGAAGGGGAAGAGGGCTAAGATACCAATACCTCCTTGGAATGTTGAATTAATAAAATAGTAAAATTTCTGCACCTGGACATCAAATGGATTAGGCACACAGAATGGAGAAGAAAATAACGGCTAGTTAACTGAGGAATCAAAAAAAGCAGAATTACATAGCTTCAGTTGTAAATTGTAGCCAGTGGCAAAAGAGCACTGAAAAAAAGGGCTTTACAATGACTGATTTACATGTTAAAACTTTGGAACAATTTGCTTTAAACACACATGTGAGGTGAAACTGAATGGACCCAAGATGTGAAAATGAAGAAAAGTGTAAGAAGCTGTGAAAATGGTTTATCTTGATGACTTGACAGTTATGCGGAAGGGGTACATATTTTCGATTGCTACACTGTTAAAAGCAATTCATTTCTATGTGAAAATCATACAAGGGAAGCAGAAAAGGTGGCTGCTTCCTTGTGCAGTGAGTTCTTCATCATTAAAGTTAGTCAAAAGATACGAGTAGAAGTTGGCCAAAGGGACCAGAAGAATAAACGAGAATGCGAGGCAGATGATGATGAATCCACATTCCTCATAGGGAAATGGTGGTGTAATAATCAATAAGGGGAGAATGAGAACGGGATCAGGGAAGTTGCAGTAATAATCCTCAGCAATGATCAAATCCTGTGAAGTTAACTAAACATAGGAATATGACTAATATGCTAGCAGATGGACAAGTTAAGAATACTGCTGGTGAAGGAAGAAAAGAGTGTGAGCATGTGTACAGACACAGATCCACAGTAAGGAATATGGATCAGGGGTGATGAACTTGAAATTATTTGGAAACATTATAAAAATTTTATGAGAAAGATGAGGAAGGATATGGGGTGAGGGAGAAGATTGCCAGTGAAAAAAAATGTGGCAGAAAGTGGTTGGAAGAAAGACTGAATAAGGGAAAGAAAGAAAAGAAACTGTTGAGCAGAATGATGAGGGGATGTCAGAGGAATGGTCCACTCAGTGAAGAGCTGTAGACCAGCAGCTAGCAGGTATGTTATGATGGGAAATAGTCTGGGAATTGTTGTATATGGTAGGGTACCAACTACATCTGTCTTGTTTCTACTTCCTATTCGCATTGATCTTGTGAGACTGAACTGCATGCAGAAGTGGAGGGGAGGAGAAGAGAAAGACAAGTGGGGGTTAAAGCTGAGGAGTTGAAGTAAGTACCACAAATGGCACATCTGAAAAGAGGTAGGCAGAAGAAGAGTGAATGCTAGTGGGATAAATACCAGTAAACTGATAGTAATTGGTCATGGTGGGATCACAATGAGAGAATAGCTCTTTTCATGTGGTACTATAATTTTCTTGTTGATGTCACTATTTGCAGCTGTTTCTCTCTCATTTTCTGCATTAGGATAATATACGTTTATGCTAAAAGTTTTGAGAATACGTTTTCTTATGAAATCAGGAGATTTGAAAAATTGGTCAAAAAGGACAATTACTGAATTAGAGATGAAGGATTTTCTTAGTATGTGACTTTTAGACTTTCAATGAGTATGGACACCTGACAATGAAAGATCAACTCTTGAGGCATTATTTCTGAGGTGGGTAAAAGACCTGAAATGTCTGTTATGAACTACTATTTGGTTAAACAGCCACTGCAGACGTATTTGTAGTGCATGGAGCATCATGATTACACTCCAATATAAAGAAAAAGACAGTCTAGTTGACTGCTACTCTAGTGCAAGACCCAATATTAGCAACACTTTCCTAAGCGCTGCTGTATTGGGTATTGCACTTGGCATTGAGTACTGCCATTGCTTACTAAGGCTTTACACTTTACACATTTTTTTCTATAACCGGTAGTACATGGAACAGATAAAGCTCTATGCACTACAAAGAATTATGATTGAGTCTCCACTCATAACTCTCCGTTATGTGTTCTCAACATGGATGCCAAGATTCACCTATCGAGCACCTCTCTTCTCCAAGTAAATTTCTTGGTGGCCATGTCTTGAACACATAATAATGTGGTTACAATTAAAGACCCAATCATAATCCTCTGTTTTAGTGAGAAATTGCTAGCAACCTAATGTAACAGGGCTGTGATGGAAATATATATTTTTTAATTGTGGCAACCATTATTTATTATAATTATTTTCAAATGTCGTTTACAGTGAGCAAATGTATATTTATGTTTGTTATGTTTGTTTCTCTAAATGAGCTTTCTTTAGGAAACAATGTGATTTGAACAATGAAAAATGGACAGCTATTGAATTAGAACTGAAAGACTTTGCTGGTATGGGACCTTCATGCACAGGTTACAGAGTCTAAAAGTTCAATATTTTAGACAACATGCTTGAGGTTGATGATAGACCTAATATATTTGTTATATACTGTTAACTTGTTAAATACTCATTGTAATATGCTTCCTTGCTTATTATAATGTGCTTTCATTAAAACAATAGAAAATGGACAAATTGAGTTTATCTGATGATCAGAATGGAAAGAGTTGGCTATATAAATAACTGGCATCAGAATAACTAATATATGCAAAATTAGCTTTGTTTTTTGGTAAAAATGAGGAGATTAGACAAATGAAAGGTCACCAAGTACACTGGGAAATGTCTGAATTTGACAATAAGTGTTGTAATTTTGTGTAGCATTGGTAATATAGTTATTGGCATGTGAGAAGTTAAAATATGCCAGAGAGATGATGGATATGGTAAATATGATAAAGAGATGATGGATACTATAAGCAATAATTCTAGTATTACACATAATGCAGATGACAGGAGGTGTATAATATTTATATAAAAATTATAGGTGGATTTTGCAGTTTTGAAGATATAAAGGTACTTCTTGGGGAGGCATGGAAATTGAAAAGTGAATTTATAGTACTTGGATAAGGTGAGTTAAATATAACCTGTACACTGTTACAAAAGAAGGGTTTGTGTTCTGGGTTTAACAAAAAAGAGAGAATACACTTTGATAAGATAAGTATAGATGGAAAGGCAACATGGTCTGTGTATGCTTGATTTGGAGGCATACACTGGTGCAACACAATTTAGATCGCTATATCTATTGTAGTACAGAGATTATAGAATTAAACAGAAGTACATATTAATAGACTAACAAAAAGAACAGTAAGAAAAGTAGAGCAATGATCCTTTGGATGGCCTTACCAGACAAAATTAACACCGATTATGATAACAAATATATAAGAGATGTATTTAAATAGATACTGTCAGCCACGGATGTAAAAGAGTGGGAGACTTGGATTAAGTCAGTAGCTATATGGCAGATAGACAAACACAAAGGACAATGGCTAGGGCATTTATCAGCTGCTGTGGGAAGGACAAGCACCCTGGATACTGTGAGTAATCGATGAATGGGGAACACATCAAATCCTGGGATGAAATTAAGCAAGAATTTTATTTGCAGGACATAGACTGATTGAATTACCTTGGATTTGCTTCCAAATTGAGGGAACTATTAAGAAAATGAAGATAAGCCAAAACTAGTGAAGTTTTTAATTGATTCTAGATCAAAAATGGAAACAAAGAAGAATATTATAGGTAGAGCATATACACCAATAATGGCAAAAATGAATGGGAAGCTAGACAGAGCTAGAGTTTAAGTTATGGAAAAGACTTCGACAAAAAAATCTGAAGGGAGGTATGCATAGCTTCATGTTATGCCAGTCAATCAAGAATGTTTAAGATATTTGCATGGACGTGTTTCCAAAAATACTTCTATAGCCCTGCTAGACTTACAAATATGCTCCCACAATACTGGGGTTGGTGTTGGAGATGGAAAGGAAATGACAAGAGAAACTTGGGTACGTATTTTTGAGAATGTAAAATTTTGCATCACTACAAAATAGAGCTAGGAAAATAATTAGAGGAGATCTGGGAATGAAGAATCTCCTTCTCTAAAGAGTTTTTTTTTACTTAGTTGGAGTTCAGAATGCATACCTAAACATGACAAAGCATGGATTGCCTTACTTATGATAGTGACTAAGATCATAATAGCAAGGAAATGGAAAACAGATAAGAATTAATAGAAATGGTAGAGGAGATAATGGGGATAGAATTGAAAGTGAGAGCCAAAAATGGAGAAAAAATCCTATTCAGAAAATGGTGATCATGGGCAAAGATAAAGGACAACGGAAACTCACTTATTGATAGACTAATAAATGATTAACAGAACCTAGGCCATAGCAATGCTATGATAGGTACAGAAATCTTGTATATAAAGTAATCGAGGTAAGAGAGGAAATATCAATTGCAAGGCAATGTTTTTGGTTTATTTTTGATTGTACTTACTCTTTTCTCTTTATAAATACTATTGTAAGTGTTTTTTAAGATCAGCTGTAAATATATATATATATATATATATATATATATATATATATATATATATATAGGTTACCATTAGTTAATCGACAGCTCACTCCATCGAAACTAACTTCACCGACATGACAGAACATCAACAACAGGAGAGCCAACATTTCCCACATGGTAAGTAACCGTATGGCCATCCCAAATTCAACAACTACCAGTAAAACAAATCCATCGATGTGGGGGGGCTACACCACCCACATACCCCCCTTCATAAATATTCCAACTCCAATAATGCACTGCCACAGGGGTAAGGGGAAAAGTTCAGGTTGATGGCCAAATGGTTACTTAGAGACAGATTAGAATAGCTGGGAGAAGCTAAAGCAGGGGCAGATAGATGGGTAGTAGGTACTTGAGTAAGGGAAGGGAAAGTGTAGTAGTAATGCATGGTTTTAATGAGAATTAGAAAAAGGTGATTAAAGAATGGCTAGATTGTATCAATTATATCAGAGAGGAAGGGGAGTGGCTACTATTTTTGGGGTGGTGTAGATTTTACTGTAGGCCTAGTACCAAATAAGAATAGGCTATATAGCAAGTGGGAATTTAATGTAGGGTGTCAGGAGTCTCTTAGGTGAGATTAATGGTACTGGGTGGTTGAAATGTTCTGAAAAAAGAAGAGAATATATTTTCTAAAGATGAGAAGAAGCAAGTGAGAAGCTTATACAGAACATAAGTGGCTATAGTGATGGTGAGTGAAATAGGGATGGATTGTATAGATAACTGGGAGAGAGAGAGACCTCTGAGGCCAAAAGCTGTAACAGCTGAAATGTGAAGAAAAGCTGGATATAGAAAGAAGTTGAAGGTGGACTGCAGGCCATTGTAAGGCAGGTGGAGTGGTTGCATTACATGGTAGGGCAGATGATGAGGGAGAATGATACAAAGTAGGTTTAAAACTGGAATGAGATTAAGGATGCCTGGAGAGAAAGGATTATGATACAAAGAGGACTAACAGGAGAATAATAGAATGGAAAGGTAAAAAATGCCGGACAGGTTAAGGAGATGTCAAAAAAGATAAGAAAATGAGGATAGTGATTAGAAGAAGATATTGAATGGCTTAGTGATCACTTAATGGAGTAGGATTCAAAAAAGGAGATAGCTAGAAGAGAAGCAAAGCGATGAGCAGTATGAGAGGCTGATGTTAAAATGTTATGCTAGAAGTTGAAAGACCAGAGGAAGAAAATGTGATTAGGTAAATTAGAATAGGCAAAGGAAAATTATTTTGTAAGGAGCTGAGTTTAGAAATTTTTATGAGAAGTTATATGCTAATAATGAGGGCAGAAAAGCAGGTTTTAGGGAGAGGACACTACAAATAAAACAAATCTATATCACTCACAACAGTCCTGTAAATGTCATGTGTAATTATCTAGTTTTTATTCATCAATGAAAATATTTTTTTAAACATTAACTTAATAAATGCTTGTTATATAAGTTTTCATATAATCATTAAATAATCGTAAAAAATATTCTTCCTAATTAATAAAGTAAGAAATGTAGTCACAATATTTTTAACCAGAAAGAACTATGCATGTCTTATCAATGATTAATTGTATAAATGTGTGTGCATCTTTTTACAGTTAAAAGAAGTAGAAAAAAAATAACAACCTCAGAAATTTGCCAGCTTACATTTAAATAAATCTTATATTAGTAATGATAGAAACTAAGATCTATTCCAAACTAGTCACCAAGATCACATTTTGGATATAAAGTGTTTCCTGTGAACCAACGGAATTGTATCAGCATAAACATTAGGTTGGGACAAACTAGCTATGGAACAAGCTGATTGCTTATATAGGAAGGAATATTAGGAAATATAGTGTCAGCCATCACACAGATGGCTCTACTCAAAGACACCACCTCAAGTGTCCCACATGCCAAAAACACATAACCTTACACTCCAAAACACTCCCTGGCTCAATCTCCCGGATTGGAAAAAAGGCAGTATAAACCAATCTAGTCAGAGTTAAAGTTGAACAAGTCAAAGAATATGGATTTAGATTCATTCAGAGTATGACTAAAAGAGAGAGTAGTCAGGTGCTTTATCAGGAGCTTTATATAAATATTTGTTATAAAAAAATAACAAAACAGAGACAGTTTCTGTCTAGGAAGTTTAATCTGCATCAAAGAAAGATCCTGGGCAAATCTGTGTTTGTTAACTTGCCAATGGAGCTGTTTCTTTCTTTTTAGTGCAGCTAGGATCCTAGTCATGTTTTGATGGTCAAGGAGTTTGAGATATATCTGGGGTGATCATTCACTGCTAACACACTTAATGCTTTGTGAGCCTGTTTATAGCAATATTTCTAGCCATTTGGACTTCATCCACTAAGTCAATGAAAATGGATTGAAGAACTTAAAGTAATTTTGATTGATCAAAGTTCTCAGATAAGCCACAGACAAGATGTTATTATGTCTGTTTCAAATTTTCCAGCTAACATCGCAAAAACTACATAATGTACTGCTGAATGATGCTGATGTAAATTTTTAAACAACTATGAAACTCATTAGTATCATATAAACCCATATCAACTTCAGATAAGCTTACCTCTAATTTATGGATTGGACATTCTAAATTGGTCCTAGCTGTGAGTGTGTGTGCCTTCTGTGGAAAGCTGGGTGCCGGGCTGACAACTCGACACCGTAAAAGTCCACTGCCAATTGTTCTGCAGAATGTTGTTCTGCTGTGGTGATCCCCTAACCTGGAAAAGCTGAAAGGAGAAGAAAGATAAGCTTACCTTTAATTTCTGGTACAGAAAAACCTTTTTATTTTTCTTATTGGTTAAATGTAACTCCATCTATTTCAGAAAATGACATAAGAAACTCTGTTCAACTAAATATAAAATTCATCCCTGGTAAGCAACTATTCTATATATATATATATATATATATATACTGTTTATGATTATTAATAATATGTGCATGACACCTGCCATGCTTTTCAAACATTTTCCTACTAATTCACCAGTTTGTAACACTTGTGACTTTACTAGTGCAGATTTGCTGCATATTTTATGGGACTGTAAGTATTCCTATTCATCCTGGAGTTCTTTAAAGGATAGACTAGGGATGGTGGGATATGATGAATCTTTTCTCCCAGGAATTTTCTCTTCTTCTTGTCCCCCTAAAGGACTGAGACAGCATGATATTCATATTTTAATAGAGTTGTTTATGTTGATCGACCTATGTGTTACAGAAAACTGACTTAACAGAAGACATTTGTCATGGTTTTGCTTTAAAGAGATGGTTGTGAAGTATATAAAAGTCTATAAATGCATGTTACGTAATCAAAATGATGCTTCTTTGGGCATAGATTGTTGGACAAGAATTGTGGATTGTATAGTCTAAAATGTTCTTTAATTTATCTCTCTGTACTTTCTATCTTAGCTAACAGTTTGCATGCAACGTGTATGTGTAAACAGTTGTATATAAAGGATTAATGTCTTTACTTGTTGTGTGTCTCAGTTGCTGGTTTGATTTTTTCCTTTATCACTTCTGTTTTACTAATTTGGCATATTCTGTATTCTGTTTCACATCATTCTATATAATTTATTATACTATAATAAATGATATTTGAAAAAAAAAGTTTTTTCCTTGTTGAACTACTCTGTTTGAAAGCCAATGTTTTTGACACAGTTGTGCATTTCCCATGAATGGAGCAGATAAACATTTCCCAGCTGACTGATTCCTTTTGTATGGTAACAATTTATTGCCATGTTGTACATGTTTTCTTTAAAATTCATTTACAGCTTGAATAAGTCAAATACCCAAGATTGCAATAATAGATACTCTACCCAAGGCACAATACTTCCATTACTCTGAGTATTATAGATATTTCATACTGAAGCATTGCATTGCTAACCTTGAACCCCTTAATGTTTAAATTCCCATCATCTTATTTTCCCACATCCTCCACTATTCTGTGTAGAATTTTCCTTTAGTTTTTTTTTTGTTATTAATTTTTTTCTTCACAGTTTATACAAACCCCATATCATCTGAGTGACGTTTGCAACTAATGATACATTGTCTGATTTCAATTTCCTTGTGACTGCTTTTTTTTCTACTATTAACAATAATGACTCCAGTGCTTTTAAGGGTTTGGCCTTATTGGAATCTGAGCTCTGTTTAATAAATAATCATTACTGGTTGTCTGCCGTCTATTTTCCATGAGCTTACCAATTATTTCATTTAGTTCCAACATGAATTCCCCAAAAAACTTCTTTCTAATTTCCCTCTCCTGGCTGATTGCATCTCCAGCAGTCACATGTGACTGAGCTTTTCTCAGGTATTGAAATATTTATGTAGACATTTCTAACAAAATAACTGAAATGTTATTATTTTTGTAATTTTTTTGGTGCCTCGCATATTATTCTGAGTTCTCATCTAAGCTATTTTTGTATAATGTCCTTTCCTATCTCTGTATCCAGTGATGTATGGCCATCTGTTTCCTATTGTACAGTAGTGCCTTGTATAGTCTACTCACTAGTTTTTGTCTAATAGCACCCTCACTTCTCACTTCTCACTTCTACAAGTATTTCCACTATTTTTTTTTATTGCTTTATTTTTTTCCTTTCAAAATCATATTTCTTTAGTGGGATTAATAGACTTCTTTATTGCAGTCACTTTTTGTCTGGTAACTGAAATCTGTTTTTACTTTTTCCGATCTCATTGGATCATCTCCTATATTTAGCTGTTCCCAGTATTTAAATGTAACATTTCTTGTCTGCCACCTATCCAATAGTTATAGTTAATTGAAAATTTGTTTTCCCAAACCCAATAGGTTTTAATTAAAAATCCCAACAGATTTTCCCTCTAGCTTTTGCAATGTCTTCCATTACTAATTTAAGGTCTGCCCATACCCCCTTTCTGTATGTTTGTTTGGTATAGTCACTACTGCACTTGTGTTCCATCCATTATACAATGTTGGGGGGGACCGCTAACATAATTTCTTTCTAGCTGGAGGTGCAATCTTTTTGCTGAAACAAATAAAGTATTCTCATCTGTGTTGCATTATAATGTTCTTCCACGTGTGAGGGATTCAGTCCCCTTTCCTCTGACCTTTTCAATAATAATTCCCAGGCTACCATTATTCCTATCCATATATATTTATTATACCATGACCCCCCCAAAACGTGCACGCTGATTGGCCAGCGTGCACATTGTAAATCGAGTTATACTAATGGAAAAAAAAAGTCTCTGGGCCGCCTTTTTCTTTTCCGTTATTCTCTCTACTAAAACACTGTCTTGCTATGTTAAATGGGTTTAACATAGCGAGAGAACAAAAAAAAAAAACGGGATTTGCTTATTTAATAATCTCTACCTTCAACAATGTCCATTATTTCTCATCAAGTTTATGGATAAATGGCTGTCCTACATAGAGAATCGGGGATGTTATAAACATCTTTATCACCAGTATCCTATGGTCCATGTCTACCATTTGTGTTTCTCATTTTTAAACAGGTTCTTATTCTATCTCTTGTTTCTTTCCATGTTTCCTTATCAGATTCTCTAGTCTTTGTTGTTAGCTACACTCCTAAATACCTCATCCTATAATGCCCCCATGAATATGAGTACCTCTGAACCAGCTTATCTGTTGGTGCAGAATCATTGATTTTATATCCAGCTATGTCTGTATATTCACTCAGCCTGTCAAACAGCACTGGTATATCCCCTTTCCAGTCTAGTTAGGAATATTATGTCATCTGCAAATACTCAAGCATGTGCTCTTTAACACTAGTTTTCCATCCTTCTATTTTATCAGTAAACAGAAGCACCAAGCCAAACCGATCTATAGCAGGAGGCTATATTGTGCACACGACCCCAGGCTTGAACGAAAATGTTTCTTTAGCCCCAGTACTTAAAATGAGGTCAGCAAGACTGTAGAGTTTTGCAACCTCAGGCTTATTAATGTCGTAGGATATTATTTCAAAAATCACAGTATTTTACCACATTTTTGTGATTACTATTTTATGATTACTACTCTACATATAATTTTTATATTTATATTTAGCATTATTTCCTTCCCATGGATTTTCTGGGTTTCTAAGCTGATGTATGCAAATACTGACGTTACCCACAAGATTGTTATTGAACCATATGGAAGGTGTAATGAACTGTGTTCCTTTTATTTATTTTTTTAGTGATTTTTAATAAATCTGATTTTAGATTGTTTAACTTGTTTTTAACAATACTGAAACAATAGTCATTTTATGGTTTTATGGCTATTCAGCTATTAAATAAGGTGGTTTACTTAGTAGGATGATTAGCGTGTGAAATAACTGTACAGTTGAATTTTAATATTTGATTAGTGCTCTTTGGCTATTCTTAAATTGATGTGACTATAAATGTAGTCATTAATCACATGAATGGGTTTGCATCTGATGAAGTTTTTTACGAAAATGGAAATATCTGGGAGCGTTTATGTGTTTTCCTGCCTGTATGCTTTTCTTGTGTACAATAAAGCCTCCTGCTTTGGATCGGTTTGGCTTGGTACTTCTGTTTACTGTTGATATTTTACCACATTGTTTTCTCCTTTTTGGCTCAATCCTTCTATTTTAGCCTTATCCTTTGGGATAGTGGATTTGGATAACCACAAGTAGTAAGGGCTACAGAGGGCATCCTGGTTTAGTGCCTCTCTCTAAGCATATTAGTTGCAAAATATTCTCATTTACTTTTATATTGCTGTGGAACCCTTGTACATATTTTCAATAAGCAAAACCAAGCTGTCAGGTGCGCCTGTTCTCTGTAGCAATATCAGCAGCTGATTTCAATATACTCTGTAAAATGCTTTTTCCACATCTACTCATAGTAACACCAGGGCTCTCTTCATGTTCTCAGCTTCTCTTTGTATTAGGTCTATGAATAAGATGTTGTTAAAGGTTGGGCTACTTTTGATGGACCCAGTCTGATCTTGATTTCTCAGTGCTAGAAGTAGTCTAACTAACCAATTGACTATTATTGATGTGAAAAGCTTGTAATCATGATTTAAGACCACTATTGCTCTATATAATCCTGGATGTAGAGGATCTTTCCCACCCTTTTTAAATAACGTTATCACTGCCCTTTTTTTCTATGAAGGAGGAACTTTGTATTCTATCACGGTACTGAACAGTCTTCTCCATATTAAAACTATTATTTCTTGCAACATTTTCCATAATTCTGGAGATATGCTAGTGCTTCCAAATGATTTACCTGATGCTAGGTTCTTAAGTTGCTCTCTTATTTTTTGCTTTGTTATTAGTTGCATCAGATTATTTACCTTATCTTCTCTCAGACTGGGTAAGGTCAACCTTTCTAGATATTTATGTCCCCTAATTGCCTGTGCGTATCTCCAGCTGCTTATACAGTTTTCCTAAGTATGTCCTAAATGTTGAGCTTAATCATTTGGGATCTTGTGTTTATATCCCTGCATCTGCATCTATTATTTTCAGTACTTCTCTGTCAAAATTTTGCTGTCCCAGTTTTGCTGCTAGTATTCTAAGTAACCATGGGGTACTACTTGTGAATTTTAAGTGCAAGGCCAGGTTTTTCCTTTCAACATAACACAAACACTCAGGTCACTCCAAGGCAAGTACAAATATGACTCAGTCATTGTCCATGCTGGTGTGAATGATCTGAGACGTACCTCCCTGGACTACATGAAAAGAGACATAAAGGAGCTCTCTCTGAGCATGCAGGCGGCCAGACTATGACCCCAGACCTCTAGCATCTTACCCTGCTCCTCACCAAAGTATGCCAGACAGATGAAGACAATTGGATCATTTTCAACAAACTGGTGTCATTCAAAGGTCATTCAAAGTCTGTCCAATGTCTGTCAGCTTGGGATGATATGCTCAACAAGCCACTTATGCTTCTCAGCTTACGGCCCCTGGGCTGGATATTGGCAAAGGCTTATGCTACCCCCATAGTGCTTTGCCCCCTTTGGGCCTAAAAGCAAGGCTCAAAAGACAAACACCCACATAGATAAGATAAGAAACTAAGAGTAATGCTACTCATGCTAAGAACACTAAACAAGAGACAATCAAAGGCACCCTCTTCTAAACTATGACATCGATATCTATGTGCAGAGACACAGTAACCAGCAACAGGGTTCAGGGCTCCACCACCACACCCTCCCACCTACACCGTTACAAACCATACCATGCTTTTCGCGCCAAAATTGGATACCACCATTAATAGAGAGAAAAGATACATCAAAGATACAGCACTGGCCAGGTTGGTCCAGGAGCAAAGCACAGTGGAGTAAACTGCTAAAACTGGCAACTAACACTGCCTTCCACTGCCCTCCCAAACTCCCAAACCCCTCAACCTTCCTCAGAAACCCTGGAAATATGACCTGAGAACACTGAAAATATGAAGGTCTCTCCAAACACCATTAAATTGGGCCACTTCAACTACCACAACATAGACTGGGAGCATAGACTGGGAGCATTTAATTACTAGCAACAAATGCTAGAAAATATAAACTCAAATGCTATAGAAACAAAAGCTACTGGAACACTCATCAAGAAACATACTGGACCTCACTGGTCATCATGATGGGGGACAACATGGGTGGACAGAGCATAAATCCAGAACTGTGGATATTCACATCCTAATAAACTCATCTAAGAAAACCACAGTGAAAAACCCCACTAAACCACCCAAAAAACCCCTCAAAAACAAAAAAAAACTTCCCTCAGCTCTTTCTCAAAGTGGAGAAAAGTGGAAATACGCCCAAGCCCCGTAAGCTAAAAATGAAGACCCATTCTATGGCATCCTTCAAACATGCATAACGCATGCATATCAAGGCAAACATCAAGAAGCAAATCCCCAAATCCTCCAATCCTGTCTCCATCCTGTCTGGTGGACCCAAGGAATAATACAATAGAAAACACTGAAGGATAAATAAAGGTGCAAAATCCTGAAAAGGAAGAAACTGGTCACACTTAGCAAAAACTACAAAAAGGGGCAGCAATAAAAATAAATTTAACAGGAAAAATTTATTGTCAGCTAGGCTTTCTTTAGTTTAAAAAGGAACCTGAATAGTAATTCCAAGACATTTAATTAATTTAGTCCAATAGAATGTAATTAAACCAGATATCAAAATTGCCAACATCCACAGACACAGGTTCATCACTATGACAACATCCTCGCAAACTTCTCCCCAGCCCACCATCTCAGCCTCCCACACCCCTCAGGCACTCATGCTCAGCAGAAAGCAACCCCTAGATGAAAGCCTAAGCTCAGGTAAAAAAAAAGCAGATGCCAAAAAGAAACCAGCTACCCTCCCAAAAAAGGGTACACATGGCTGCCACAACATAAGACCAAACATAGAACTAAAACCTAAACGTTCAACTACTGTTCAATCTCAGCCAGGATATGTGCCCAAAGCCCAAAGAGTGGAGGCAGCAACAGTGGTCCCTCCATAAGCAAGGGCTGCTCAAGTCCGTCTGCAAAGCACCCCTAAGGATCATCATGGACCTCATAAAATAAAGATAGTGGAAAGGATCAACATGACCCATATACAAAGAAGATAGTTGGGACCTGCAAACCTGCCTCCTAAACCAGTTTATTTTTGTTAAGGGCAGATCCCAAGTTAATTTCCGGTTGATTTCTAAAACACATACCACGGCTGCTTGACACGAAAAGGTGGTGAACACAGCCTACCTGACCCTCGAAAGAAAAGCCATCTTAATAACCCCTCCTGTGATATAGAGATAACCTACCAGCTTAAATATAAACCCCTATGTCACTAGATGGATTGTGCATTGGCATGGACAGACAGAACCAGTTATGGAGTGAATTGCTGGACAGATCAGACTCCAAAACCAGTTACAAGGTGTCCCACAACTTCTCTCAGTCCTGGGACCTCTTTGTTCGGTATATATTTTCTCAGAGGTACAGCAACACATGCAACACTGGGGCTGACCAAGTACACAAGAAACTGGCACAAGCACCCCATAATCAATCCCCAACAGCCTACAAGAGCAACCAGAAAAGTGGCCTCAGAGAACAGGACAAAAAGCCACATAGTCATCCCCTTTGCTAAAAACAAAAAAAACTGCCTGAATCCCCCTGGCAAAAACAAATGCCCAAATATTACCACATAGGTGGGGTAAGACAAGTGTACAGAAGAAGCAATTAGGACCTGGGGACCCAAGATGATAGCAGAACATATTACAAACCTTTTGCCCAAAGTGCCCTTATCAACAATATATATACCACTCGGGATCGTGATGGATCCACATCTAGATCAGGGACGCCCTCAATCTAATTTCCCTTTCATTCATCAGCAGGGCCCATATGCACCTACAATGCCCCTTTACCTATCACCCTGCACAGACAGTTGCCAAATGAAAGAAACCCAAAGTTACCAGCCCAAGTTGATCAAAGGGCTCAAACAGATGCCATATGCCCTTGGTTAAAGAAAGTAGGGAAGCTCTGCTATGCCTTACCGCCACCCATTCAGCCAGCTGAAATGTGCCTCCAAAGGCCAGCCCTCACCAAATCAGCCATTATGAGGTTGCTCAGAAATCACAAAATCCATCGAGAAGCGAATTTCACGACCTCGAGGACCCTTGACATAGCATATAAATAGTGAGCTCAGCTCATCCAGATTGATTCACCACCCAGAGGGAATCAAAATCCCTCTGAAGCAGGAGGAGAGTTGATTGAAGAGTTGGGATTTCAAGAGGGTAAGAGGGAGATCACTGCTGAGTGCTAGGTAGATCTAGGCTGACACTTCTGTCTCGAAAGGGCACAGAGCATGAACTGCTTCATCTATTTGTTTTGCCCCATTCTTGTTGTAACTCTTCTAACTGAGACATTTCTTTGTGTGTTTACTGATCTTTCTTATCCTGCATTCCCTTGACTTTCTGTAATCTGAGCTGCCCTGCTTCTTAATATTTTTCCCAATAGTTTTGATATGTGTCAATAATCACTTTTTATATTTGTCCCATTCTGTTAAAATGCCTCCCACCAGTTGTTATGCTTTTGCCTCTGCCCTTATTTTTTCAGCAAATTCTGTTATATTATTCTTATTTTTCCACCAACTAGTCTCTGCCCTCCAGTGTCGCTGTAGCTTGTTCTTGTTGGGTAACTATTTCAAAGCACACTGAAGCATAATCTGAAAATATTCTTGGTACTGTATCAATTTAAATACTCATGTTCCTGGGTAATCTATAGCCTGTCTAACCTAGAATTTGTGGCATGTTTTCCTGAGTAGCAGGTATACTCTTTAGTACTATATTTGCTAGTCCTATATCTGCTCAACCATGCTCCCTGCAGATAAATTTTAGTATCTTTCCTTCAGAGGACACTTGACCTGTCCTGGAACTCCCTTCCAAATCCCCTCTTTATGTTATTATATTTCACTTTCCAGTTATTATCGATATGCCCTGTTGGAAGTCAAAGATTTCCCCCATGATTTTTCTTAATTATTTTCCATCTCTTTTTCATGGCATGTAAATGCTAGTTATTGTAATTCTATTCTGGCTCCATTATCCTCTACCTAATATATATCTTCCATATTTATCCTTTCTGATGTCATCTAGTATTAAACCTCTGTGTCTGGTAACTATGATCATGACCCTAATTTTATTTGAACACATTTCTTCACTTTCCTCCTTATTTAGATGAGTTTATTTCAGTAACACAATGTCAGTCCCCATCTTGTAGATGTCCTCTATAATTCTTTGGGATGTTGACTTGTCCACAAAGCCATTCACATTCCATGTGGTTAATATGACCCCTGATCTAGTCATTCCATGTACACTTTGCATATCCCTTTTGATTTTGTATTAATATGTGCTATCTCATTGGACAGTAGTTACTTTTAAAATTTCCTGTTCCCACTGCTTTCTGCAGAAGTAAATGTTCCCTTATATTCAAAATGTAATATCTCCTGTGGCTCTATACTTCTGCTGAGTAAAAACGTATCATCTTTGTTTACGTGTTTGATTACACTAAATGTATAATTAATGCCTAAAATATATCCAAACACAAGCATAACCATGGGAAATACTCCCCCCAACTGTTTATAGAGTCAGCCACCATTTTGATCATTCCAAATACTGTGCCAAATGGCAAACCTATAGTGGACAAATAAAGAACAAGTAACTTAGTAAAGTCAGTATGAGTATCCACACACTTAGATTCCTCCCATTCCTGCTCCTCCTGTGAGTCTCTATTTTTATTACTATTTGTATATCACTGCTTGATGTGTCTGTGACTTTAATACTTTCACCCCTTCTCACTTAGTACTCCTCTTTCTCTCACAGGTTTTGTTTTTTCATTATGGTAATGGCTGCTAGAAGATTCAATCTAAGTTAAGATGTCACCATTTATTACTATTAGCATACTTAGTATCACTTTTATGTCCCATCATGCCAATGGCTATCTCTTTTATGACCATAGTGCTTCTGTCTCTTCTCTTACCACCCTTTTAAGTGTTTTTGTTTCTAGTGATAGAGAGTCTTACTGTTGCTGCCTGTGTTTACAGGCTTTATATGCCTGTGACAACTAAATTATGTTTATTTAATGTTCATTTATTATAATTTATCTTTCAGGCAAAAGGAAGCACAGTTACTGAACCTATCACCCATTAAGCGTTAATATGCTGCCTTCTTGTGTACATTGTGAAGACTGGGTGAAGATAGATGAAGGCTGCCAGCCTAGCCAGATAGAATTTTGGAGATAATTCTGTCATCTGTAAATATTAATGTAAACCACAGGCTTGTTGTCTTAAATGGTAAAAATAGTGTTACATGTGGAACTGGAAAAAATGTAACAACAGTGCACTCTACTGAATAAGGAAAGCATGTTGTGACCCTTTGATGTTAGGACTTGGAGCCAGTGAGTCTAGAGTGGGGCATCCTGCCTATTGTTTTAAGGCCAGAGTTAATGGCCAGAATTTGCATGCATAAATGTCCTTTATTGCTCTGGAGGTGAAGAATGTAAATGTCATTGCTGTTAGCCTGGGAACCCATGAAAGTGTGAAGAATGATGTAACGTGAACCAGGAATGTGATTTTAAAAACAGAGAGGATCAGAGATCATTAAGCATTTTTGTCTTGACCATCCAACTCTTCAGCACTGTCTTGCTCTATATGTAAATTTATCTTAGACTTGTGTTTTCTCTTAGAAATTAGCTAGAAACTAGAAAGATTAGACTAAGTGTTTTTTCTGTGATGTCAGAACTGTACTACTGAATTATTTTAAGTATTTCTCTGTGATCTCTGAACTCTTGACTAGCACGGTGTAGTAAAAAGTATTGTCTTGTGTTTTGACTATTTGTTATTAAATATTTTAAACCCTTTCACCTGTGGCTGTTTTTGAAGAGATAATTTAAGCTCTTTAGAGTACTTGCATGCCTTTGGTAAAATTGTACAAAGCCACTTCAATAGCTTTAGCCCTGGGCTATATTACCAAATGGATAATACATATTGCACAGTAATAATTGGACACCCTTTTAAGGGCCTTTGAGTAGCTGATAAATATTAGTGGGTGGTGGCAGCTGGTACTACTGTACAGTCTGGGAAAAAAAGGGCACAGCTGGAGAACCTGTGCCAGCCTTCCCCAGGAGTGTCTATGTGGTTGTATAAACTCTTCTCAAAGTGTGTGTGTGTGTGTGTGTGTGTGTGTGTGTGTGTGTGTGTGTGTGTGTGTGTGTGTGTGTGTGTGTGTGTGTGTGTGTGTGTGTGTGTGTGTGTGTGTGTGTGTGTCAGCTACTTGGGCAACGACACAAAGCACTGGTTGGACAGAGAGTGTGCTGGAGGTTTTAGCTTGCCACTAGGCTGAGATTTGGACCCTATAGCTGTGCCAGTGGGGAGACTTGTTGGGGAGGGAACCACCAGCCCCAGACTGGCTGTGATCTCTGTGTGCTCTTAAGGGGAAATTGCACTTTAGTGTGTGTATTTGTTATCCTTTCCTCCTATATGAGACGCCCTCACTGGTGTTAGTGGTGAGGATTGAGGCTCCTTGATTGCTAGGCCAGGGCACGGGTGTTACATATATACATATATTCTATTCAACCTTGTGAAGACATTGTTCAGTGCATTATATGTGCCCTACCCCCTCTGTTAAAACCTTCAACATTGGCAATGATAATAATCTTACCTAGTCCACAATATAAATGTCCATAATATCTCTTATTTTCCCCAGGCTGTTTGTGGGTGAGTTCTCCTTCTTGCTTTTGTACAACTGTGACTACATTGGAGTGAGTAGAAAGTGTCCCCCCTCAATTTCCTCTAGTCTAGGAGGGTGTTGTTTATTTTAATATATTCTAAGTCATTTTATCCATTTTCATGCTTAGTTCCTGCATTTCACATTTTGTTTTACATACTTGGTGTTTCAGTGCATCACTGCTGTCCATGCTTAGGTCTGCTCTGCTCATGGTTGTTCCTGTTTATTTGCTTTTCTTCTTGAACTTTTATTTACTTTGCTTGACATAAAGCTATAGTAGCACCCATGCAATTCTGATGTCTGCTTTAAGAGTTGTGTTTCCTTTCCTGGGCTTGTTGTTGCTTTTATCCTTCTTAAATGGGGTTTTGGGGAGAGTGCAAGATACTATTAGTTTGGTGCCATCACCAAAAGTCGAAAAAAAAGGTTTTGGAGAGCAGAAATGAGTAATACCCCAAATGAAACCATAGGAAATGATACAAAGGAGGACTTGGATTGGAACTGCAGTGGATGTTACTGGTGTTTAAAAATTATTAACGTAGGGGCCTTCAATGGTTTGCCAATAGATTATTACAAGAAGGTAAGTTTGCAAGTAAAAGAACAAACGACTGAAATGTTTACTCAAATTTTTTTAGAGGAAGATTTACTAGAGTCAATATAATGTTACAGTGGTGGTGTTGTATAAAGGGAAGGGGGAGAAATGACCCTGAAGACTGCAGGCCAATTCACCATGTAATGTTGGCAAAATGGTTACAGCAGTTCCTACTGACTTGGCTTTAATTGGCTAGGCCACTGCTGAGCTCCTGTAGTCCAGCGTTTGATTCTCTCAGCCTCCATTTGTTTAATGTGTCATTTTTAGCAAGTCACTTAAGCAAACAGTGCTCCCAGGCTGAGTATGTAAACGGTCCATGTGGATTAGTGTTCTGTCCCATTTAACAAATATAAATAAACAAATAAATAGATAAATAAATAAGCAACACACAGGCTTTTTGAAACATAGAACCCCAGCTGATCTTTGGAGGACTATGACTATGTTTTGTTAAATGGGTGGAGCTGTGAGGAGAAGGGAAGCAGAAGTACTATTAATGGACATACACAATGCTTCGACAGTATAAGCTAGGAATTTTTATTTGATGTGTTAAGGCAAGTTGCAGTGGAAGAAAATGCTTGCAAGGTATAGAAACACTATAAAACTGGAACTTTGGTTAGAGATGGAAGGTCAGACAAGGTGTTGAAAATTAGCACAGTTTGTCTAAAATATGGCCAAACATCACACTTATACTGTCCTGCTGAGTCCAAAAAAGGATGAAACATGTCATGTCTACAGCTAGTGTGTATTGGCTTTATTGGCCTGAATGCCTTAATAAACACTTATAACTAATAAAAGGTAGGTAAATGAAACACTTGCATGCCCTGAATGAATTATTTGTATATTTTCCAAAGGTCATAGGAGGTTTGTGGTATTACACAGTGAGGTCTGTGGTTAACCACATTTTTTTTGATGTTTTTGCCATTGAGGTTATTCTGTGTGTCCTTTGCTGCTTTGCTACTTATTTGGAAAGTTTTGCAGTCAGACTAATGTTACAGGCATAAGGAATATTGGAAACAAGCTGAGTGTTTTCAAAATATGACCAAGATATCCATTTATGCTGTACTGATAAGATCATAGCAAGTTTGAAACATGTCATGTCTACAGCTTCATACGAACTACAAAATTATCGATTAGATATGCAAGATACGGATTAATAAGTAATAGAAATAAGTATGAAAAAACATTTTATCAGGAAATTATATTCTAGGCTTGGACATGAGGACCATGATAAATTTAACTTCAAAATACATTTGAAAGTACTTTTATTTTATTATTATTGTTTTTTTCAAAATCATACTAAACCTATCTTATGGACCAAACTAGAAAGAGTTTTTCAGTAGTTTGACAGGATAAATATATATCTGCTACCAACTGTAAAATTCTATATCACAACAGCAAATAATTGGCTGTATGTAAACTTGAAATAATAAAAAAATGAAAATGCTTATAAAATTCAGTATATTAAAAGTGCCTCTTTAAATATTAAGACATGTCAGTTTACAGGTTTAGATCACAAAACAGGTTCTCAATTACAGGCTTAGATCACAAAACAGGCTCTCAACATTGTTAGCTTTTGACATTTTTCAACCATGATTTAATACATCATTCTAATAACTGTTCTTTTTTAACTGTATTGTTTCATTGTGAGCATTGTTGACCAGATCAGTTCCATTAAGCCTATGATTTACTTTCAGATGACACCTGATATGTTATTTACACAGACTAGGGGTAGTTTGGCCAGGACACTATGGAAATTCCCTTATCATCCTCAATAAGAATGGACTTCCCAATAGTCTTTGGGAGAAAGAAGGGCATTGTATTGGTGACAGTCCTAAGATAGATATAGGTAAGAATTCTGTGCATTTCTCAATATCATATATGATACCTGCAGGGATTCCAGGATTTTGTAAACACAAACTCCCTGGATCAGATTGATAATACGCAGACCAGAGATACAAACACATTGGATCTGATCCTCATTGTTATGGGTGAGTGCTGCTCATTGCCCCCTAGTGCAATGTCATCTCTGGTAAGGTCAGACCACAAAACAGGCTCCTTTGAAGTAAAAGTAAAACCTGGAATTCCAGCATATCCTGGAATGTTCAGAAGCTACTCTAAAGCTAATGTCCTACTACTAAGTGATAATGTAGCAAAATTTCAAGCCCTCATAAACCCTGAGAACAATGTTGCCTACATGTAGCTATTCACAAAAACCCTATACGAGCATGTTAACTACTGCACAGAGACAGCTGCACCCAACAGGAATACATACAGAATTAACTCAAAAAACAAGCCACCCTAGTGGAATCACAACATCAGTTGGCTGTATAACAGAATGAAGAAAATCATGGCAAAAATTAGGAGGTATAGCACCCAGTAGGATAAAAGCACTCTTATCAAACTAAGCAAACAACTCAGAGGAAAGATAAGGTTAATTTGGCCTCTCAGGACAAGGACAACAACAAGGCATTCTTTAGCTATGTTCGCAACTGCAAAGGCAATACACAATTCTGTATTGAACTCATTGTTAATGGAGCCACCTAAACTGAGCCGGAAGATCTAGCAAACCTGGCTGACAAATTCATCTCTAACCCCTCTCTCCACCTCTACCTCCCCTCAGGAAATATCATCAAATATAACTCCCCCTACTATCACTAGGGAAACAGGTCCTCAGTGCTGTCTCTAAGGTCAAGAACACTGCATTGATAGGCCCAGATAATATCCCAGGATGCCTTCTAAATAACATGAAACATGACCTATCAGGCCTTCTGGAATCACTATTTAACTGTAGCCTCCAAACAAGCTTTATGACTAAAGAATGGAGAACAGTAACAGTCATCCATCTGCACAACAGTGAGCCATCTATATACACTGGAAGCTACAGAGCCATAAGTCTCATTAGTCTCATATCAAAGTCATTGAAAGAATAATCATGGAAATGATCAATAATGACATAGGAAACCTCCAGACACTGGACCTAACCCAATTTGATTTTGTCAAGGCAAGTCATTTCTACTCAGCCTGGTGGACTGCTTTGAGAAGATCAACAAAGCAATGGATGACAGCAAAATGGTTCACACTACCTACTTTGACCTGGACAATGCATTTGACTCAATACCTGACTCAGACATTGTTGACCAATTCAAGAGGCTAGGTATAAGCCCATATTTCACCCAATGGATAACCAGCTGGCTCACAGACAGGACTTAGGAAGTTAGAATTGGGGAGTCCACTTCTACAAGGAGGCCAGTCACAAGCAGAGTCTCTTAGGGACTGGTCCTGGGGCCACTCCTCTTTGTCATTCACTTCTCTGAGGTCAAGGCCAATGTCAAGGATATTTGGCTGTCCAGATTTGCAGATGATTGCAAACAGGAAGCAGTCATAGAATCCCCCACTGACACTAAGGTTCTCCAGGAAGTGTTGACACAGACAAATAACTTGTGTCAGAACCATGGACTAAAACTAAATGCCAATAAATGCATAATAGTATCATGTTGGAAGCTGTTTACTAACTATCATATTGACAGCACACCCCTAAGAGTCAACCCAGTATTCAGGGACTTGGGGAGGCACACAGATAGTAATCTAGCCTTGGAACATTACATGTTAACAGTAGTGAGGAAATCATTCTATGTTGTACGACTTATAAACAAAGATATGGCATCTAGATCTCAGGAGGTCATTGTTCCCCTGTATTCAACATTAATCAAACCTTTCATTGAGTACAATGGACCCTTTGGTATATGCTTAACCAGATACATCCAACAATTGGAACATCCACATAGGTTCCTCGGTAAAAGAATACATGTCCTATGCAGACTGCCTCAAAGCTCTATCCCTGTATTCTGTCTCCTACATGCTATTGAGGGGAGATCTATGCCTGGCATATAAGGCATTGTCAGACCACACCCTGATGGACCTCCTGCATATCTGCAAAAGAAACAGCACCAGAATTACCCATTCTTAAAAATTAAACCTTGCCTGTGATATAAATAGGACCTACTGGAGAGAGACAGGTATGTATCCCAGAAGCTGCCCCATTTGTGGAACAGGCTCCCCATCCATGTGAAGCAGAGTTCCTCCCTCACCCATTTCAAGTGTAACTTGGCCAATTGGATGGGGAACAGGAAATTCATCCTTGATTTGGCATCTATGTCTCTAACGGACTCAGGCAGTTGGTAAATAGTTCATCTCCAAACGCCCTGCTTGTAAATGTTTAATCTTCCAAGCCCCTACTTACATGTAGCAAGGGCACCAGAACTTGTCAAGGATTTGGGATGCATGGCTAGGCTTATAATGGTCCTAGTAGTTGTTAGCCTTGTACACATATATGAACCTATAAATCAGGAGAGATCTTGTTATTTGCAAAACAGTGTCCCAATAACAGCAAAAAATAATTTCAAGGTACTGATGCAACTTCCACTATAAATAAAAAAGTATTAAAATATGATATAAGCTCATTTTCAAGACAGACGATTAGTCAAACAAGAATTTTGTAAGAAAGCAGATAATTAAACATTGTCTGCAGTCCCCCTTCTCCAGGATATGAGCTATGTTTCATGCAGAAGATGATAATGCCTGATGCTGTATTTAGAAATAGAGTTTCCTGACTTTCTGAGAAAAGTATGAGGCCAAAAAAGGGATCCAGTTTTTCAAGAATGTGAGGTCAACATTTTCTGTGATGAATCCATTAAGTGTAATATGTGATATTTTGGTCAAACCATGTGTTAAGGGTGCAGCATTCGAAGACCCGCTACCATCAGAGGATGGATAGTGTTCTGTGGTATTGAAATCAATAAAGGAAGGGAATCAGCTCATGCCCAATGCAGTGTTTAATGGCAAAAACAAAAGGTCATTATTTTATGTTCAGCCAAAACATTGGTTTTGTTGTAGGAATGTGGCATTTGGAAAATAAATTTTCCATGAATATTTATTTTTTTCTGTCTATAAAGAATGAGCATTTACTGAAAGTATGCAAACTGCATGCTTTATATAGGCAAATTACTTATGATTTTACTGAGTAAAACATATTGCCAAAAAGAGACTAAAATTTGTAGAGAGCAAACAGGTGGATAATATAGAAAACAAACAGCTTTCCAATGGGTTTTACAACAGGCTGTCACAGTGGCAGGTTAAAAATCAACAAAGAGAAACATATGTCTGCAGAAATATCATTGCCTTCAGAATTACAATCAATCAGTCAATCAATAAATAAATAAATGAGTCCCTAATTAGATAAATTAAAAAGTGAATGAATAAAATCACAAGTGAACAAGTTGCTGAGTGGGATATTGCAGCTCCATTATAGTAAGGTACTTAGGTTAAGGGAAAGAGAAATAATTGAAAAAAAAACAGAAGCAATAGCTTTTTAAGGTTAAAGGAAGATACAAAAGCAAAGTTATCTCTGTCAGATGTACCATGTTTTGTAACTTTAATAAAAATATTTTAAAATCAGAAAAACGAAAGGGAAATACACTTCACTATTCCTCTGAAATAAGTTTTCCTCCTGGGAATGCTACTGTAATATTTAAGCTCTTCATAAAATATAAACTAAGCGGTAGACCCATCAGTGTAAAATAAAATGCTGCTGAAAATAAACAGTAGGACAAAACAGAGGAAAGCAAATAAGAAAGGGCAAAAATAAATTCTTCTTACATCATTCACGAAAGAAGCAAAATAAAGCAATTCTCCAGGTATTGTGGCTTGCCCTTCAAGTATAATAAAGATTACTGGTCTTAAGGATACCTAAGCTGAAGGCCAAATTTGAGACACTGACACACAGGAAAAAGGTTTGCAGTTACTGGATTTGATGAATTTGGTTATTTGTCTGTTACTGGTGATAGGAATGTCTGAAGAAGAGTAACAAATCTGGTTAAACAGAGAAGAAGAGGTTGGATGGGGCTGTCTGTCTAAAAAAGATGACTGGGTCGCTCTCGGGAGTACAGAATAATGTGTGGAAATTTACCAGATTATATGAAATAAGAGAGGTGTGACTCATAATGGACAGAGAAGGAAATAAAGGACAAATGCTTGGGGTTATAGGATGTTAAAAGAAGGAAGAAAACAAAAGTGGTGATAAAAATACTCTACTATCTTGTAGGGAGGCCTTAGATCTTGGATGGACAACTGAATTGTGTGATAAATAAAAATGAAGGAAAAGGAACTTGCTGATTAGAAATGGTTGTTGTCTTTCTTTTGGCTTTTCCCAGTTAGGGGTCACCACAGCGGAACTCCAGTCTGCTAATGATTGGCAGTCGATTTTTACAGTGCCAAGGTGCCAGCCCGATGCCCAACCTTCAACGAAGGCACGCCCATTCACACATGTCTTTCGAATGCCACTTGACTGTGGGGAGGACATGCAGACTCCACACAGAAGGCACTCCAGCCAAGAATCGAACGGGGAGAACCTCTTGCTGTGAGGCGACAATGCTACCGCTGCACCACCATGGCTTGCTGATTAGAAATAGTAAAAACTGTAATCTGACAGCTTTATTAATGAAAGGGTCCTACTGTGAATATGAGACCTTTAAATGGTATGTCTGAGCATAGTATAGTTTTTAGAGATCTTACATTTCAAAGAAAAAAGTTAAAATGAGTAAGGATATTGGAAATATAATACAGAACTGTTAGAAGGCAGTGAAACATAGGAAAGAGTAGTAGAATATGTAGAAGGAAGAAAGAAAGAACTACAATGTAGAAGTAGTAAGATTCTAAATATATGAGGCAAAACTATTTTGAAGTTGATTTTGGAACACTGTTGGAGAAAGTGAAAGATTCTGGGTATGTAAGAGTTCCAAGATTTTATTAAATGGATGAGTTTCTGTTAAATGCTAAGAAAAAAAATGTGCATTTAACAAAAGAAAACAGCTAATGGGCAAAAGTGGATCTTTTACAGAAAGCAGTTTTTATACCTAACCTCTCTCCCCATCCCTATTCTATCCACAAATGGCACAACAATTGAACCTACTAACCAGGCCAAACTACTAGGTGTTATCATGACATTCATATATCCCAAACAATCAAAAAGGTCCATGCAAAACTCGGTGCTCTCTACAGAGCAAAACCATTCTTAACACCTCAAGCAAGACTAGCCACAGCTAGATCTCAGCTTCTGTCTACACACTGTTATACTGCTCACACATTTTCACCAACTTACGCAAAAATGACCTTCAAAACCTAAAATCCTGCTACAACAAAATAGCTAAGTTTGCAACCAATCTCCTTCATAAAGCTCATCACTGCACTGCTCTAAAACAATTGAACTGGCTAGGACTGCCTCACCTCAACTTTAAATCAACTTGTCCTCACCCACAAAATTATTCAAAATCCCCTCACCTGCCCTGCCATCTCCTCCCTTATCCAGCCTCAAACTTGTAACAGAGCCCCCAGTTTCTCCAGCAGACCACTGCTCAAAGTTACTCAGTCCTGAAACTCCCACGGAGACTCCCTCTATTCAAACCAAATTGATATGTACTGGAATTCCTTCCCTTTCATCTTACAAAGTATCCCATCCTTTCCTGATTTCAAATGTAGGCTAAAAGAACACCTCAATAACAAATAGTTATGCCCATATTGCTCTCCTGGATAATGTCCTTTACCTCCATTCACATGCTTTCTTAACCTCTTCAAAAATACTTCTACTCCCTCATTCTCTACTTTTACCCACTACAACTCTCCCTCGCACTACCTCTTTACCTCCTAAGCGCTATATTCTCCCCTCCTTTCTGCCTGAAATCGCTCCCTTCTGCTCACCTCCCATAGGAATATGCAACTCATCAAATGACCCATTACATTTCCTACAACTTTGTAATCTAATATCCTGAGGATGTACTACCCTGTTGATTCTCTGCTTTGTTATGTAACTATTTTAGTGCTAATCAAATGTCTAATATTGTATTGTACATTAATGGAGCTTTTCTCCCTGGGTCTCTGCTGAAAACGAGCTACCAAGCCCAGTCGGGCACTACTCGGTAAACAAATGCAAAATAAAATAAAAATAAATAAATAAATAAACTGTTTTGAGAGAAAATGGAAAATAAATAATAATTTAAAGAGCTCAGAAATCACTGTAAAGTTTATTTAAACGTAATAAAAATCAGAGGAACATTCCATACCTAGCTCTTCCAAAGGTCAGGCAGAGAACTGAACCATAGACAAGGCTCCTTTTAAATACATCCAGTTTAGTCCATTAAGATAATTAATCTATTAACATGATGGACCAACCATAGGTTAAAGTGCATATCACTTACCCCATGCTGTATTTTTGCATTCATCCTTAGCCTTTGCAGCTGTTTCACTTCTCAAATAGCAATGTATTATTAAAATTACCACCACCAGAGTCATTTTATCTTTTTTAGGACTTGGAACAGGAATCTGCAGTCATGAAAACGTTCCACACTATACTTCACCAGTGCAGTTTTTATATTTTTTGTCTTAATGGTATGCAAATGTTTCTTTCTAAAAGTGTGAATGCGTTCCTTTTTTCATCCACATAAAAAGTGTTACTTGTTCTGCATTTAGCTTTTATTTTCATTGATGAATTTGCGTTGCTGTTTTCACTTGAAGTATTACTCATTAAAGTTTGTAATTAAAAAAAGAGGGTTACAGCTACCCTTGGCAAAATAAACTATACTTGGCGGGAGGAGTGGGTGGCCCTTGCCATACAGTAAACAGGGCTGTGAAACAGCTGCAGAAAATGAGAAAACAGGATGAAAAATGAATGCATGATAGTAATGTAATAGATGTACTGTGCTAAACAGAATGAGTTTGTAGTGGGTACAAGGTGGTGGAGAGAGAAAAGAAAAGGATATTTGTTTAGCAATGCAAGAAAAAAGATTTATAAAAGAAGCAAAATAATATACATCTCCTTGTATTGTAGCTCACCCTACAAGTAGTACAAAGATTAATTAGCTTTTAATGGAACGTAAGCTGAAGGCCATATTTGTGTCAGGGAAATAGGAAATAATGACTTAATATGTATTTTTTAAGGAAAATGTGATATAGAGTCTATAAAGAACTGAAGGTATGATATGTCCTTAGTGTAATGTGTACAAGCTTGCACTATACCTTTCAACCTGCAGACACTGAAAGTAGGACCGTTGAAAAGTAGGTATGTCCAGGTAAAAATATGTACATCTAATTAGCATAAAATTTGAATGCTAGAAAAGCACACTACTCCACTTCACAAGTAGAAATGCAAGATACTAATGCGTGCATTATCAAAGAGTCAATAACCTGTGGACTTTATTGAAGTGGATTGCAGAATTCTACCACGTGTATTGTAGAATTCTACCACACAATGTCATCTAGTTTTGCTTCAGAAAAAAGGATATGAATAATGTATGCCCTTTGTCTTTAACTTATGGGTACCATTAGTATGTGTGAACTAGACAGCTTCAAAAGTAATATGTGATGTGAGGGATTTGGAAAATTGTGTGACAGAGTAAATCAAACCTGAAAATGGGACCATATCTCTAAAAATAGGAACAACCTGTGCAGAGGTGAACTGAGTTGAAAACAGGGGCAGTTACAATATCTGTTAGGCTTCAGTTCTCCCAAATCAGAGTACACAGACCATTAGCAAATGTATTAATGCTGTCTCTCTACACACAACCTGCCACCCTGGCTGTTGTCTAGGACATGAGTCGTGCCTTTCCCCCAGCACAGCACATGAGATGCCTCATAGGGTCATACGTGGCTACTAGGTAATTGACCCAACAACCATTTTAAACCTAGCCCAACATATTTCTGACGTGTCAGTACCCCAAGGAATTTCAAATTTATGATTATAAGCTTGTACACATCAAGGGTCCACAGGCTGCCCTTATCCAATAGGGACACAGGTACCAAACCAGGGGAAAATTTGCAATTTCCCATTCAAGTTGCATTTGAATATGGTTAGGGATGAACTTTGCTTTATATGGATGGGAAGCATGTTCTGAGAAGGGGTAGTCTTTGACATGTCTGTCCTTCCAACATGTCCTGTTTATTTTGCAAACAAGGTTTAGGTCCTTAGAATGGGTATTTCTAATGCTATTTGTTTTGCAGATATTAAACAAATACATCAGTGTGAGATCAGAGGATGACTTGTAGGACAGGTATAGATCACCCTGCAACAGTCTGTAAGAGTTCCTCTATGGGGATAGAACTTTAAGGTGGCCTGCAAGGACATGTTGTTACTCCCAGTATTCCATTTGTGAGCAACTGCTATGGTCTCAAAAGCTATTGAAAGTGCCTAGTCAGGTACATGCTGAAGGGTGCATTGTACTCATTGACTGGTCTGATAAGAGCCAATTACAGCTGAAAAATTACCTCCTTGGACCTGGATGCCATGCCCTTACTTATAAGTTGTGCGTGTATAGTGGACTGCAATGATTATCCTTCTATACAAGGGGACATTCCACAAACCTGGAGAACTTCAGAACCATACGTCTGACTAGTCTCATAGGCAAGGCCATGGAAAGAATTGTCCTGGATGTGACAGACAATGACATAGAAAATCTAGACACACTGGACCCTACCCTGTTTGGTTTTGAAAAAATGCAGGTCATGCCTTTTTAACCTGGTGGACTTCTTCAAGAATGTAATTAAAGCTATGGATGAGAGCAAAACAGTACACACTGTCTTCCTTCACCTGGCCAAGGTGTTCAACACGATACCATGCTTGGGCATTGTAGATAAACTTTAAAAAATTAGGCATAAACCCATATATCATCCAATGAAGAGCCAGTTGGGTCACTTATAGGATACAGTAAGTTAGAATTGAGGACTCCAATCCACAAAGAGGTCAATCACTAGTGGAATTCCACAGGGATTGGTGCTGAGCCTCTCCTTTTTGGCATCTACTTCTCTGAAGTCAAGGCAAATGTCAAGGGCCTCTGACTGACAAATTATGCAGGTGCCTGCAACCCAGGTGTGTTCTTCGAGCCCCTAAAGATACAGCTACCCTTCAAAAGGGTTTGACACAAACAAATAACTGGTATCAACAACTTAGGTGTGTTCTTTGAGTCCCCTAAAGACAAAAGACATGGCTACCCTTCAAAAGGGTCTGACACAAACAACTGGTATCAAAGTCATTAACTAAAACTCGCTGCAAAAAATGCATAATATTACCATTTGAAAAGATGTCCACCCCACCATACAGTAAACAGGACTGTGAAACAGATGCAGAGAATGAGGGAACAGGATTGATAATGCAACCCTAAAAGTAGAATCAGTAGTCAGAGATCCGTGAATGCATTTTTATAGTAACCTGACCTTTGACTACCAGATGTCTGTTGGGCTGAGAAAACCATTATAAGTTGCATTCAGGGAGCTACAGCCCCACAAATCTGACTAGTCTCATATGCAAGGACATGGAAAGAATTATCATGGATCTGATAGGCAATGACATAGGAAACCTACAGACACTGGAACTACCCAGTAAAATAGTTGCACAGTGTGGTAGTTCTACACCCTCCTTGTCATCTGTGGATACTTGGCCTGGCACCCCCAGTCATGGACATCATCTTGATGATGTGTGATGCTGAGCATTAGTCTCCAGACATGGGATGACTGATGTGAGTGCATTCACACAGTCCTGTATTACTACTACTTCTATGTCATGGATCGCATCAAGCCCTTCATCCACAAGCCAACACAATGGACCCTGGCAATCATCACACCTTGGCAACATGATGGAACAACTAGACAATATGATCCCTGACTTCCCACTACCTCCCAGACTAAATGGTTACTGTGTTCACCTTCCAAAACCCTACCCTATACTGTAGTGTTGCAGTTAACTGTTGCTCTGCTCCCTCACCTATCCAACTGATGATAGCCATCATATGTCCACTCCTAAAATATGTGGATATGATGATGTCGTCTGATGCACAATATGGCCAGTCCATGTACCACTCTGCATAGCCCGTGTGTGATTGTACATGCATCATTTTATTTGGTGTTGCCTATGTGGTCCAAAGTTGAGGACTTTTTGTTGCAGAATGTTCCTTGCCAGACCCTCCACCCCCTTTCTGCTACTGCTGCTGCTCTAGTAGGTCTGGTCATGCCCTGCTGTTCACCTGCTGCTCTATTTGTTTGCATAGTGCTATGCTTTGGAGCATGGCACATTTATTTATTTATTTTATTTAACATTTGTTTGCCAAGATAGTCCAACTGAACAACGAGTATCCATTTTCAGCAGGGTCCTGGGGAGAAAACTTCATAAGTTTACAGAGAGAAGAAAAATTTACAAAAGAGACATTACAGACTAGTAGCATACAGATTGTAGACTTTACAGCCATTAGTATACAATAAGAGGATATTCCTCCTTTTGGTTGAAAATACAAGTGTACAAAATATACAATGAGAATAGATAAGAACCTGGTAGAGTATTGCAAGATATTTCACAATTGATGAGTATATAAATGTTTAAGTTTCCATATATACATTCAAGCAAATATACATGTAAGAGCATATATACATATATACATACACACACACACACACACACACACACACACACACACACACACACACACACACACACACACACACACACACACATAAACAAATATTTTGCTGCATATGTCTGGATTGTATTGTAGTGCTCCTGCTGAGGTGCCCTGACATTGGAAGCATCCATTTAGTAGTCTGAATCTGGACCAGGTGGGGGGGGGCTTAATAGCAGCATGTGTACAACCTATAGCTCCCATGACCTCAGGGAAATGGACAATGTTACAAAAGATCTGCACTGTTTTGGTTCTCCTCTCTACTTGGCTGAGGAACCAGGTATACCCCTCCACATGTAATGCTGAGGAACTGGTTTAGGGTTGATGAGTCTGATGCCTGCGATTTCCTTAATGTGTCCACAGAAGATTGTTGGAAGGCCCTAATAGCTAAGCTGATTAAGGCTATACATGCCTTTGTGTCCACAGGAATGTACATGTTACCTGTCACCATGAGTTCTAGTTGTAGATGCTACAGTTCATCTAGATCCGTTATAATATCCCTGTCTGCTTGGAAATGGTCCACTGTCTGTGAGTTTATGGGATATCAGGAGCTGCTGGTACCTATTCCATTGATGTGAATGACTGGCACATGCAACATTGTGTGCAGTGACTCAAACGGCAGCTCTCAGCACATGCTGCTGCTCCCATCATGTGTGCCACAAACGTCAGAGTTCAAAATGGATATGCAGTGCTATGCAGGGTCACTGTTTTATGTGTTTCTGAATTGGTCCACTACTTCAAGTTCCTTCATTTGCATAATATGTGCGTCTTATTTAGATGGGATTCCTTATTTAGGTGTTATTACATACTCATTAGCACACACTGCATGACACATTATATTGACCATTACACAGATGCACAATCTGTGTTTTTGAATCACCTTCATCTGGTGCGTGGCTACTAAGCATGCTAATTTGTACAGCACAGTGCAGTGCTACCTGTCTGTGAATCACAGCCTACATGTACAAATCAGTGGATTGTCAAGCAACTTTAAAACAGCACGTGTACAAACTGATTAGCTAATATTTGTACTACCTTTTGAAATTATGTACTGGAAAACAGGATAACTTTGCTTGCTGAAATTATATTCTGTAAGTACAGACGACAATACTGTAAATAACAGTTCTGACATTTGAGATCACACACTGTAAACACACATGAAAATAATGAAACTGAAGTCTTTATAATTAATACCTCTACTGCCTTGTGGCCCAGGTTGTGGCAGAAAAGGCTTCTGGGACCAGTCCACATACTATTTTAAAAAATGAAATATGAAATAAAATAAAATACTGCTATGACTTGTAAAACAATCATAATATATTGTCCATTTAAAAGTACTTTTCTCCACTTTATGGTGAAATGCCTAGTGAGCCCTATGAGAAACAACTCTAAAACCAGTGCTTTTTGTTATTAGCATTCACCACTTATTTTATATGTCTATGACCTAGGAATGAAACTATTTCCAGGGTTTTGCAAAGGACTTTTCAAACATGCATACAATAAATTATTGCTCTCCCATTTACCATATTTGAATTTTCATTTACACTGTACTGGAGATGTTGTGAAAAGTCAGCTTATATGAAAATCACTCAATATTTTACTTTTTGCTTAAAATCACCAGCCACAACATGCTGATTTTCTTGTGGGTGGTACTGTCATACCATGTTTACACCATTAAATAGTACACATTATGTGGATAAATCATTACTGTTTATGTAGAGAAAGGACGTCTTCATAAACCCATCATAACTGCAGTGAAACTTCAATCAGCACACAAGCTGAGAGAGTTGTCACAGCATTTCATTATGACAGACCATTTATTTTCTCTGCAGTACAATATATGCTACGAACATCCAGCTGTGATTCAAATGTTAGAATATTTTACACATAAGTCCCTGTTACCTCCTGTAGACATAAGCACCAGATAACTACATAGGTGGGAGCTCCTATTTGTTATCAAAGTTCTGCCATGGCACATTGTTTTCCTTTCCTATCAAGAAGTAATGCGCTGTTCCTTAACTAGTTAATTAAGTCATTCTGGTAAAGTAACTATATGAAATCTATAACCCCAGGGGACAATAATATCAAGTCAAATGTCTTGTGTGACAAACAATATATATTGTAAGCATATGTATTTAATGAAAAATAAACAATGGAATAGCACTGGATCTGTCATAAGTGCTTGGGGAGTTTAATCAACAAAAGCCCTGAGGGAAGTTATATTCAACAAAATAAATAGGTATTTATGACACATTTTTTTTTCTTTTCTAATAATGACTTCTGTATGCTACTTGATACATACCACAAAACAATTTACATCTGGTAGCTATGCAATATTTTTTTGTCTGTGGGAGATGCTCTGTACAATATGTAACAGTAATGGCACTCTGTCGCAGTACAAATTGTACAGAAACAGACAAGATATTAGTTGTGGAAAAGAAAAATTTAAAGTTAGCTAAGTTTGAATAAACACAGAGCTGTTCTGTACTCTTTTACACTGTTCAGAGATTATAGGCTGTGAGCCATGCTGTACCACTATTCATGTGTCTGCTGTGGGGCAAAACCTGAAGGATGTGGATTCATCTCAACACTGCCTTAAGTGTCCACAGTTCCCTCAGGTCATCTTGGACAGTTAGATGAGATCTCCTCTCCTGTATTTCCATTCAGGGTCCTGTAGTCTAATGTGGGCACAAAATTAACCTGTAACTGCTGAAGGTACACTGTTACAAAGAACAAAATCCAAAGAGAAAAGCAGTGACACCACCACAGATGACTGGCAAACTTGTTAAAATCCAACAAAAAAGATAAACACAAATCTTTTACTGAAAACCTGAGACATAAAATGTGGAAAGACAAAAATAAAATCCCTTTCAAACAATAAGCACTTTCGGAAATACCTTCTTCAGATTGTAAAGGGAAACAGTAACAACATGCTTTTAAAAAATATGCACAACCAATCGGCTTCAATTTGTTCTGCCAAAGAACCAATCAGAAAACTGCCAATCAACAAGCTTGAAGAGAAGTACTTATTTTCATAAACTAATCATCAGTCAGAGTATCACAAGCCAATCACAGCCAGGTGTCATCCTTGAGCTCCAATGAGAAAACATGCCAATAAGAGCACTTAAAAGAAAACGCACCTTTACATCAACCAATGGCTGTTCTCCTATGCTTCAGAATAGGTCTCACAGGAACTACAGGGTTTAAACCAGGAGGCTTGTCTGCTCTCAAATTTATGATCCATTTGGTTTCATTCCTTTCACTATTGTTGGTGATATCTCCTAGTTTCATCCCTTTAGATGTAACCTCAATAGCCTTAAACTTAAAAAAGTGTTCTGGAAACTGAGCAACATGACAAGCAAGGGCATTCTTAAGGTCCTTATTACGAATATCTCTCAGATGCCTAAGTATTCTATTTTTAAAGATTTGATCTGTTTTGTCTACATAACAGGCAGTGCAACATTGACAAGTAGCGATGTACACTAAATGCTGTATATTACAATCAGCTTTACATGAAAAAGTGTATTCCAGTCCACTGATGGCATGTTAAAAGTAATAAGCACATCTATAGTTCTATATAGGGTCACCTCATTGCATAACTACCCTACAATCCCTCTTTCAAGGAAACCAGTAAATTACCCTACTCATCCTGTGCTTCCAGCACTAGTCAGCAGGAAGCTAAAGAACCCTCTCCAAATGTCGGCGGGTCACCTCATTGCATAACTACCCTACAATCCCTCTTTCAAGGAAACAAATAAAGTATGTCTGCTGAATAATTCCTACAAGAAAGACTTTCTATTTATTGTACCACTAGCACAAGTGTTAAAGCCAGTCCTGAGCTAGGACAGCCAGCAGCCTCTACTCCCCCCTCTTCTGTATCTTCACTAACTCTCTCCTCCTACCTGCATAGATACCCCTCTTATCTTACACACACTGTTCCTTGCTGTCTACCAACTTACTCCCTCTCATACAAGCCTGCAATACTTGAACTCTCCACTAGGTGGTACCCTTATTCTAGCCATAATCTCCTCTTGCCCTTTTCTCATGACCAGCTACTTACCTCAATTTCTTTAGTTCAGTAGTCCCCGAAGTGCTATTTAGTCCTCTCTTTTTTTCCTCCACTTCTACTGTCCACAGACACCTTTCTAGCCTCTATACTATTCTAACCTACCACCTGGAATTAGTCCAGCTGATTGTTTTTCGCTAACTGCTTCAGTATCTGTTTCTACCCACTCCGTTCGCCCTGTGGGCTCACTCCACTCCTCTCCCTACCCCCAATTCCCACCCACCCCCAGGGGTCCTGCCCTTATACTTACTAACCACACCTCTTCCTCTTACCATTACTCTCTAACCACACCTCTTCATCTTACCATTACTCTCTAAACACACCTCTTGCTCTTACCATTACTCTTCAAACACACTCTTCCTCCTACCTTTATTCTCTTAACACTCTCCAATTACCCAACTTCTCTCATATCCAACCTCTCACCACTCCACTTTAATCATACCACACCCTTCTCCCTTCTTTCATCCCCACCCTTTTTACTTCTATATTCTACTAACAGACAATCTATACTTATTCATACAATGTATAAACCACCCACCCCATCGTATGTCCTACTCTTATTCACACTCTACTATCTCCTTTAATATTCACCCATCTACTCACCTCCTTTGAACACCCACTATGTCCATACCTAAACTACCCTAATAAGGAAACCAACTCTTCAACCCCTCCTCTCCTTTTTATCCATGCTAATATAACATCTTCACCTAACTACATACTTCCTAAGTATCATAGCACACTACACATAAAATACAACAATCTAAATCCCAGGAAAGGTCTACTTCTATACAGCAGATTCCCTAACCCAAACTATCTAAGTCCACTACTCTCTTTAAAGGATGGTGACATCCACCCTAATCCAAGCCCAACAACAACTCCTATCGCTCTCCATAACCACAAACAATCAACTACTCATGCCCTCTCTAAACCATCTAACTCTCTCTTAATAGCTCATCTTAATATAAGTAGCATTAACAATAAAGTAACTCAACTCCAAGCTCTAACTGAAGTCTACTCTTTTGATATTCTCTGCTTAACAGAAACATGGTTAAAACCTGTAACCAAAGACAATGAAATCATCCCACCTGGATATAATATCCTGAGACTAGACAGAGTAACCAAGAAAGGTGGTGGGGGTGCTAGTCTATATAAATCTAGCTTACAATTAACCACTCATGGCTGTAAACTACCTATAGACTCCAATGCAGAAATTCTTATCTCCAAACTTCATCTTAACAATGCCAAATCCATCTATATTATCTGTATGTATCTACCACCTGGTAACAACACTGCCACCATGGAAAATATACTTTGTTAGCTTTTCCAACACCTGCCCCAAGAAACCATAATCCTAGGCGACACAAACATTGATTGGAACTGCTACTGTAGCAGCCTCCCCACAACCCATATTAACCTATATGGGTATTCACAAACCATTACCTCCCCCACCAGGATAAATAAATCTAACAAGAAAGCAAGATTATCAGACTGGATTCTCATAAACCATCATCCTCACATTTATGATTCTGGAACTCTCCCTGATAATTTAAGTGACCACTTACTTACCTACAACATCAGACATAAAACCAATACTCCCATGCCAACATCTGTCAAAAACATCAGATCTAAAAAGAACTTTAACCCTGAACTATTCCAAATGGAGCTAAGAGCTTGCAACTGGTCTCCCTTACAACACCTCCCTTTAGATGAAGCCGTTAATTACTTTAACTCTAACTTCCTTGCCATTCTCAACCACCATGCTCCAACCAGATTAATTAGAATTAAAACCAACTCTGCACCATGGCTGTCAAAAGAAACCAAACATAAAACAAATCTTAGAAATAAACTTTGGGCAAAATGGAGAAAGACTAAAAACTCTGTAGACCAACACACCTTTAGACAGCTAAGAAATGATACCAAGAAAGCTATAATTTCTGATAAAAGAAACTACTGCCTACAATCTCAACAAGCTAACCAAAACAACCCACAAAAAAATTTGGACTAGCATTAACCAACTACTCCATCTAGGTCAATCCACTACTCCAAACCCTCAAAATACTGACCACAAAAATCCAATGAATACAGCCAATGCTTTCAATACCTTTTTTACTAATGCTATCCAAACACTAGCTAGTCAGCTATCGCCTAATAACGTCACTCTACCTTCCTATAAATCAACCTCACCCCCTCCTTTTCATATTCAACCTGTCCCAACAACATATATTCTAACCCTACTACAGAAACTAAAACCATGCTCTCCCTCAGCAGACCAACTACCTGCTGAATTCCTACAACAATCAGCCAAAGCTATTGCTTATCCCATTTCCATTCTGATCAATAGAACTATTACTGAAAGTCATATCCCTAGCTTATGGAAAATTTCCCATATTATCCCCTCCATAAAGGTGGTCACTCCACTTAACTCTCCAACTACCTCCCCATTGCCATTCTCTCTCCTTTGGCAAAGATCATGGAGAAATGCATTCATAGACAACTACTTGACCATCTAACCCAAAATAATTTACTTTCCAACTGTCAACATGGATTCAGACCTTCACATAGCACTACAACTGCCCTTCTTTCCTTCATGGATTGTATCAATAAAAACCGCAACCTTAACAAGCTTTCTTCAGCACTATTTGTTGACCTGTCTAAAGCTTTTGACATGGTAAATCACCAGATTCTCATCAAAATACTTAAATCCCTGTCACTAGATACATCTTCCATAAAGTGGTTTCAGTCCTACCTAGATAAAAGACAACAGGCTGTACTATGGCACAAGTCTCTATCCACCCTCCTGCCCATTAATCTTGGTGTCCCTCAAGGGTCCATCCTGGGACCTCTACTTTTTTCCATATTTATTAATGACCTTCATCTTGCCATCCCCCAAGCCACATGCATACAATATGCCGATGACTCCACATTGATATGCTCAGCCACTTCCTCTCCTGAACTTCACTCTCTTACCCAGAAAGTATTTAACACAGTTGAACAATAGTTCACACATAGGTGCCTTCTCCTAAACCCCAAAAAGACTAAACTTCTTTTCTCTCCAACCCACTAGTCCTCTCCTCTTGATTTCTCAGTTATCTCTACCAATAAAACTATGATATCACCAGACACAACCACCAAACTATTGGGTATCACTACTGACAACAATCTGAACTTTGATATCCATATTAACAATACTATAAAAACTGTCACAAAAAACTTGGCTCTCTCTATAGGATTAAAACCTTCCTTTTGCCTACAGCTAAAACCACTATAGCTCACACTCATCTAATCTCTACACTTTTTTATGCCTCACCCATTTTTACTAAGCGATCTAAAAATCACCTTAGCAAACTGGAAATGTCCTACAATAACATTGCCAGATTTGCTACAGGCAACCCATTTAGAACCCACCATTGCATTAATATAAAGCAGCTGGGATGGCTGGAACTACAAAACCTGATTAAATTCCATCAACTATCTATAGCCCGCAACACTCTTTACAAACCTTCCAAAACTCCTATTCTATCCACACTCATCACCCCCTATAAAAATCTGAAATCCTTAAGGTCTTCCCAAAGAGTTCTAGTACATACCACTAAACCAAACAACAAGGCTGGTGACTCCCTCTTCTCTAATACTGTTGGAAAAGCCTGTAATCTCCTCCCCAGTGAACTTTCCTCACTTCCCTCACTATCCCTCTTCAAAAACAAATTGAAAGTGTTCCTCAGAACACACTGGTTATGCCCCTGTACTAAGCCTGACTAGTTACGTGCCTCTTCATACTTTGCTCTACCTACCCTTTCTACTCATAAACTGTGATTCCTTCCTTATTGACCACAATACCATTTCCCTGTAGAACATCATATATTGTACCAGTATGCTATATTATGCCTGCATTCTGCACTGCTGAATTTACTGTGTTAAGCTGTAATATGCATTGTAAATATGATTTTTGTTTAATGTTGCTCATTTGTTATGTTGTTGTTTTTCATTGTTCTGTCTTGGAGCTTATCTCCCCGGGCCTCTACTGAAAATGGACATGTATCCAGTTAGACTAGCCTGGTCAACAAATGTAAAATAGAATAAAAATAAATAAATAAAATAAATATAATTCTACAAGCAGAGCATCTGCCACATCGAAGGGTGCCTTGTTTGCTCCAATTGGAGTTATGATGGAAGCCATCCTTCTGGCAGAGTAGACGCTTCAAGTTTTTTTTTTATTTTTAAAGACAAACTTCGGATGTTCACCAACAATTTCACAAACTTTACTATCCTGGGTTAGGACCAGCCAAAATGTTTTTATCTTTTCATAGATCTGGTGATTATCAATGGTGTAAGTCAAAATGAACTTGACGCAGTAATTATGTTGATATTGTCTGTCTCTCACATAAGAGTTTTCCTGTTGTAGCTGCTTGTTAACATATGGTAAGCCTTTAGTCAATCTGAGATTTCGTAGTTCCTCTTGGCTCACATCAATATCATGGTTCGAATAGCCTCTCTCCTTTACGTTTTGCTGTAAAAAGTGTCTCTCCGTGTCAAAATCTGATTCCTTGGTGCAATGTTGTGAGATCCTGGTCATCTCATTCTTCATAATGTTCCTGGAGATGTGTCTGGGGTGTAGACTATTTTTGTGTAAATAATGATTTTTCCATGTGTCCTTCCTAAAGATAGAGGTGTCAGTCTGTATTCATCCAAGGACACTTTCACATCCAAAAAATCAATCTCAGAGCAGGAGCTCTGGACAGTAAATTTTAAGAAGATAGTAGTTTCATTCAAATAGGTGACAAATTTCTTCAACTCATTCTCATCCCCTTTCCATAAAAGAAAGACATCATCCACAAAACGTCCATATAAGGCCACATTGTTGGACCAAGGATTGATGGTATTAAAAATATGTGTTCTCTCCCAACAGTTAAAACAAGATTCGAGTAACTGTTGGCAAAGGGTGTGCCCATGTCCACACCCCAGCGTTGCCAATAATAATCTCCATAGAAAAACATATTGGTTTTCAGGATCATCTCACATAGTATACAAATGAGGTCTAAATTCAGATTATGTGGAACTATAGAACCTAAGGCTCTGATGGACTCAATTCCATAATCATTAGGAATGGAAGTAAAAAGACTACAAATGTCCATAGTCACAAACAAAATGTTGGACAGGTCTTCTGCAGTGTTCATTAACAAATCCAGTTGTGTCAAGAACATACCAGTGTCTCTAAGAATGGTGGGAATAGCCGCTAATACCATCTTTAGCTCTTTCTCCACAAAAATGGAAAGACTGAATCAGACTGGAGTGAGGTTTTATTACTTTTCATCAGCCAGTCACTGAACTAAACAAGCTTAATGTTGCAACTACTAACTTATTTTAATTTGCCATGGGAGCAGGAATAAACTGTGGGTACCTCCTCATTTACCATATGGTAATGTATGGTCATTCCTTCAGGAGATCACCGACTTTCTTGCATCCTGTATGTGGTAATATATGGACATTCCTTCAGGAGATCATCAACTTCCTTGTGTCCTCTATGTGGTAATACACATACATTCCTTCAAGAGATCACAGACTTCCTTATGTCCTCTGTGTTGATGTTGCATTGGTGGTTAATTCTGGCTGATTTGAAAATTAAAGTCAATGAGGAGCTATTGGCTTTTGTTTAAGAATTCTGGCAACCATTTTAAGTATCAGTTCACTCTAGAGCAAGTTCCAAAACGCAGAGCCTGAATGGCCAAAAGATCAGACTTGTATACACTAAATCTGCGATGACATTTCTTGGAATATTCCCTTTTCTACAAGGTATAGCAATCTCAGAGTTGGTATATATAAATTCAGGGTGTGTGCAGGGGGTTTCTCTCCCCCACACACAAAAGGAAGTTTTAAGGAGAAGAACGATTTTCAAGATTCACTGTTCTCATGTGTTTTCAGTCTTTTTTTTTTTGCTTTTCGGCACTTGGCATTTCAAGTACTAACATTTCAATAGAGAGACAGAATTCCTCTGCATTGTGAAGAAAGTCAGATTAGAATGTTGGGATGTTGTTTAGCTGCTTTTGGTTTTATTTATTTATTTGTTCCTAGCATGCTACAGTTTGGCCAGGATTTGTAAAAGTTATACCAGCAAGGCAAGCAGTTAGTCCTATACCAGCAAGGCAAGCAGTTAGTCCTAGATAGGTCCATCTATCTTCACATTGGTGTGACTTCCTACTACCTACTTATGAAGACTTTATCTCTATAGTGCCTCCATGCACTCAGCTACCTGTGGTTTAGAGTCTCGCTTGAATAGGCTGATTTTGGCCTAACTTGAAGAGTTGAGCTCACACTTGTACCATATTATAACTCCCTCTCATGAGGATTAGTTTTGTTTTTCTTTTGTACTAAAGGAGGCTTTGGTTACTACCATCCTGGAAAAAGATTGATCTAAATTTTGATAATCTGAGCAATTATAGGCCTATCTGCAACACACCCTTCTGGCTAAAGTTCTGGAGAAGGTGGTTTATGTGCAGTGAGGTTCTTATTTATGAGGGAATGATCTGTATGACCCATTCCAGTCCAGCTTTCAGTTTAGATGCAGTACTAAAACAACTTTTACAAGAATTTTTAACAATTTTGTTATGGTGAAAGAATCCCCACTGTCGAGCTATTGCTGGATCTCTCATCTGCTTTTGATATACTGGAAAATAAAATATTTTTAGACTGACTGCCATCTTACTGTGGCATCACAGGTCTAGTTTTAGACTGATCTGCTTCCTATACCTCTACGGGCATGCTCAAAAATTAATGTCTAAAATTAATTTCTCCATTTGCTACTTAGTAACTTGTGAAGTATTACAGGGTTCCTCCTTGGGCATATTACTATTTGCTGTTGATACGCCTCCTCTTGGAAATGTTCAGATGAGAGGTATATACTTGTAGTTATATTAACAATGTGCAGCTATACCTCTGCTTCCCCTATCAACAACCTAGCTGATGAAGCTGAATGTATCCACGATCAGATGTTAACCAATCATTTGAAGCCCAATACCTCAAAGATGGTTGCGTTGGCAATACATGCCTTTTTGGGGGATTTGACTGCTCTAGTCTTTTTCCTAATATTAATTATTGCAACAATAACATGAAATCTATGTCAAGGGTAAATAACCTGGGCATTGTGTTTGACTACAAATTAACACTCAAGGATGAGGTTTCAGCTAGTCAAGTTTTCCTATACTCAGCTTAGGATCTGCTCCATTGTTAGTAATATGTTTAAGACTTCCCTTAACAACCTTTTATTTAAACTGTCTTATAGCTGACCTAAATCTAGCCCATTACTTCTGATTACTTCTGCATACTAACTTCCAATTTTACTGTTCAGTAATATTTTTCAGGCTTTTAATTTGTGTATGCATTTTGTCCATATTCATTTATTCTTATTCGTTGTTCTTATTCTGCTACTGTTTTGTTTTTTCATTATTTTTTGAACATCTGCTTAGTAATGAAGCATGTAAATAAAACTGAACTAGAATGTGAGCTAACATTGTGGTGCAAACTTCAACAGTACATTTCCAAAGACATCATATGTTAAGTAAGGGGGTGTGCTTTTTCTATCATATCTACATAAAATCCCATCAGTCTGCATTTCTGAAGAAATGCCAGCCCATTTCTTTTCCTAGTATACTGAAAGGCCTAGGACCACCTTGGTACCAGATGCCGGGAGCTGTTTTTCATCCTTTATCACCACATACATCCTCTCTCTCAGGCTTCTGCATACAGATACAGATATAGACATAGATATATAGCAGCTACTAAGATAAGTTAATTACAGTTATCATTCCAAAGTGCCATTTACAGAACAAGAGACTCATGATGAAACAAATATAAAATGTACAAAGGAGGCTGCCAACTGTTTGTATGCACAGGAAATATGCCTGAACTGTAGTATGCAAAAACAAATATCTGGCATCTAGATTATAAAACATGTGAATACATGATTATATGAATGAGAATGTAAGTGCAACATAAGCCCACTCTGGAAATGCAATATCACTCAAAAATGGACATCCAGACCTATTAAGGACACATGAATGAATGTCATAAAGATAAAAAAATGATATCCAGTTGTGCAGCATAATGTGTTAAATGTTGAACTATTAATTAGGTATTTTTGGTCTGTCTTACCCATGTGCACAGCTATACCTAAAGTGCTTTTTAACAGTAAACAACTAACAGATTGTTTTCAAGTTAGTAATGCATCAGCTCCCACGAATGGTTTTACACCCCCCCCCAATCCAAGTGCTACCATCTATATCTCACTCTTCTTGCTGTATTCAATCCTCCTGTGCAGGGCCACTCAGCACCTTCTTCCAGCAACCCGCAATGCTTTTTCTTCAGGAAGTTCATGCTAGAAGTTTGTTGTTGTGTTAATCAGAGATGCTTGCCGGATTCTCTGCAAACAGAACCTCTGAATTTGCCAAGCATTGTAAGCTGAGTGCATTGTGATACTCTTAGATGAATGTATCATTAACCTGGTGCTCATCTCACAGAGACCATCTGGTAAACACTCCTTTTTTAAAATGCTACAGCTCATCTCTGAACTTCCATCTGACTCTAACAGCCAGTCAGTTTATTCACTTTTTCACTGCAGTGGTTGGATACATATACACATACTGCTATTTCTGTGCATGTATGAGATCACTGCTGCAAGATGTATTCATATGAGAGTTAAAATTTATATTAGATTTCAACAGTGTACTAAATTTCAATACATGTAAACTGGTCCTACCATTACTGAAATTCAGCAGCCTCTGCTAAGCATATTTTCTCACTGATTTACCATTTTTCTAACAGCTCCCACAAGGATGTCAAATTTTATTGGAAGATGGAGAAATTTCAAGGAGATGAATTCAATTACCTGGAAGAAAAATCACTGCTCATTCAGTAGCCTGGATGTGAATTATAGGGGGTAGTGCATTTTGCAGATACAGATGGCATTAATTTTTCTTAAAGAGACAACAGAGAACAGGGGGAGCCTAAGATAATAAGTGCATCATGTTGATTTATTTGTAGTTTCATGAAAAATTACACAACAGAATCCCATTTCACATGTGTGCTGACTGGGGGGCTAAACAGTACACAACAATATAAGGACTAGCTAGCAGAGAATACAGAATGTCATTTATAGACAGAATTAATACTATTATTCATAGTATGGTAATGAAACCTCATCACCTATCAGCAATCAGTGAAGAAAATGAAACAAACTGCACTGAAGTCATTTCCAAGAGGGACAGATTTTTTACAATGGTATAGCAGAAATGCTTTCAGCTGCTAAATATATTTTTACATCTATTATTCCAAACACATTTATTAACACTTTTTAGCAAGCACACAACTCAGGAGTTTTTACTGGAATTTATTTATACAATTTTTGAAGCACAGATGCAGCAGGTAAAATGGCTCTGAAATGAACTGGCAGATACTGTAGGATTCAGGTATGTGACCCCTTGTTAGTTACAGGAGGTAAACACAGGAACATCTTATTTCTCTATAGCAGATTATTATATGAATGCGTTAACTTCCATCATGTACTTAAATACACTTCTGAAGTGTCTGTACAGTTTAGCATTTTTATTCATATGGTTCTGTGGTGCTGTGTGGGCAGCCATGGTGGTGCAGTGGTTAGCATTGCTGCCTCATAGCAAGAGATTCTCTGGTTCGATCCTCAGCTGGGGTGCCTTCTGTGCAGAGTCTGCATGTCCTCCCTGTGGTCACGTGGGTTTCCTCTGGGTGCTTCGCTTTCCTCCCACATCCCAAAGACATACTGTAGGTGGATTGGACACTTTAAATTGGCTGTGTGCATGTGTGTGCCTTCTGTGGAAGGTTGGTTGGCAACTTGACACCATAAAAACTCCACTGGTAATCATGAGTGGACAAGGTGATCCACTGTGGTGATCCCTAACTGGGAAAAGCCAAAAGAAGAATTCATATGGTTCTGTGTCCTTTACAGCTAGGAAAAAAGATAAACAATCCTAAAATGCAGTGAGATACTACAAGGCAAATAATGAGATGGACTTTCACTTGTACTTCAGCCAACAAAAATAAAATGTAGACTGCAAGGAATGTGTTTTTCTTAGGGTTGTCACCATTTTAAATGTCCAAGGTTGGACATTTTATTATGGAAATGTGAGATCTTGCAGAACAGATAATAATTTCAACTAGTGAGAAGGACTGGACTTCATTTTTTTGGCCAAAACAAAAGCTCATTATTGTAGAATTTGATGTGTTTTTTATGCTGTTTTATATTATTTAGGTGCTTTGGAAATAAAGTAGTTGTTTTAAGAGATTATTAAAGGAAATGTAGAAAATATTTTGTCCTAAATTCTCAGGATATGTGCCATTTTCATGAGTTTTCACAGGACACAAGTGCCCAAATAGTGATTGTCCTGTGTAAAGAGAGGCAGGTGGTAACAATAGTTTGTCTGAGGTACTGAATACCTTTGGTTCAGGGCAATGTAGTATGATATACAACAATGTCTTGTTTCTGAAAAGGAGGACTGCATTAGGTTGTCTAGTTATTTAGATCCAGCAAATGTATTTCAACCATATTAGGATATATCATATTGATTTGGTTATATTTTGCAAACACCTGCCTTTCTAGAATTACCAAAAATCTGTTCAGTATACTGTTACACAGAAATGCTACAATGTTATTTGAATGGTCGGGCACAGAGCATTTTAGAATCAAAGGCAGTGTGTGTGTGACTGCATAGTAATACATGACTTTCAGAAAGCACATACACTGCAGAGAGACAGGTTCAGTAATCTTTTTAAGCACATTTTAAATGTTAATATTTTTATCCTATCCCTGCTTTCATTTTTAAGATGCTTATGTGTGAGAAGCAATGGAACCATACAGGGTGTAAGTATGACCTCTCCCTCCTCCTCTCTAATAGGCTTTCTTCCTGTGCTTCTTTAAGATGATGTGCCTTGGCAGACAGCCCTCTCACGAACAGGCATACTAACAAGAATCTACTCAATCTCACTCTTAGGGGAAGGAGAGAAGGCCATTGGTCATTCAGCCCCCCCCCCCCATCCCCTGATCAACCCATTGGCACCCTAGCTGCTAAATGATCTCAGGTCAGCATTAACAAACACAGATATATGTCTGACATTGTACAAGAACCAGTTATGACACAAGGATCCTGAAATGTCCCCTCTCAGTTACAGAGCATGCATGCTTTTAAACATATCCTCAACCAGAAGCTATGACCCCTCAGAGAACTACTGCTACAGTAGCTTGACGTAAGCCTAGTGAACCTCTGGTCTATTCACTGCACAACATTGTTCATCATGCAATAGCATCCTGCACTGCATAAAACCAGACCCCCCCCATGATGTATAATATGGTGTACGACACTCACTCACAAACTCTTACTCAGCTTTTCAGGTCTATATCACTTTGCTAAACTTTTATTTTATCAAATAACTAATTATAAAGTCCTCATTGTCAAAGTCCCTATTCAATGAAAGACCTCAACATTGAATTGAAAGTCATTGGATTGTTTCAATTGGCCATCCTGAAAAAAATGTGTGATTGACATGCCAACTTGACGCGATTTGCCCATTACCTCACTATAGTGCGATCTTGGAGTTGGTATATTTAATTTTCAGGGGGTGTGGGGGAATAGCCCCCCACAGGGGGGGTGCATGGGGGCCCAGCCCCCTGCAAACATATAAAAAAGTTTAGTGTTACTGCATATTTAACATTCGCAGTGCTGGCCAACTAAAAGATGTTGATGAATTTCAATTCAGCATTTAGGTTGTTCGCTGAATAGGGACTTCAACAATTAGGGTTCGATGATTCAACAAAATAAAAGTTCAACAGAGTGATACAGACCCCAACTTTTCCAGCAATCAAGCCACTACTCAAACTCAGGTCATTTGGGTCAATTCAGGCATTTATTCATCTATGTTCTGGGTCCAGTTACAGAAACTTTTTCAGGTGCAAAAGTATTCAAAAGACTGAGTGAATACCATCTTTCATAAAACAGATGTATGAAAACAACTCTAGTTCTGCTGATGACCTTCCAAGAGAATACCTGAAAATAGCAGCCGATAGCATTGCCTATCCTGTCTCAATCCTTATTAACAGGTTAGTTCAGGAATCCCACATTCCCTCCCTCTGGAAAAAAATCCCACATTATTCTTCTATGCAAAGAGGAAATTCAACAGACAATGCTAACTTTAGACCTATATCAACCTTACTCCATCTCTCTAAAATACTTGAAAAATTAATTAAAAAATAATTGCTAAACTATCTTCTAAAGGAAGAACTCCTATCCACCACATAACATGGCTTCCATCCTTCTCACAGTGATAACACCAGGCTTCTAACTTTAATAGATACTGTCAATAAGTTAGAGATAATGGCAAACTAGTCTCCGCCTTAATTCTAGACTTGTCTAAAGCCTTCCACACTTTTTGTCACAGCAAACTTCGACTTCAAATGTCCTCATTAGATCAATTTATCTCAACCAATCCTTCTATGGTCCAAAAGCTACCTATCTAAAAGGTATCAGTCAGTAAAATGGCACTCCACCCTATCTCCATACCTTCCAGTCACCACCAATGTACCACAAGGCTCTATCCTCGGTCTCCTCTTCTTTAACATTCTCACCAACACCCTCAACACATTCACACAACAGGCCTCGCAAACAGAAATCACAGATGACTCCACACTCATATGCACATCTGATAACCTGGCAAACCTAAAAAAAAAAAAAAAATACCCAGGAAGTTTTAACAGCCACTGAAATATGACTTTGTAACTCACAACTGAAGCACAATCCTCCCCCAAAAACAAACTACCCCCGGGATTCAAGAAGCTCGGCGCAAGGACGGTTTTAGCCCTGTGCCGAGCATCCTCACTACAGATGGCGCAGTAGCGCCATATAAATATGTATGAGGGCACTCCGCCGCATCCTCAATGTGTACAGGAAATGTGTGCGAGTGCAGGGGGCGTGTACAAGTGCTCTACGGAGACGTAAACATGCTCCAACACTTGCAAAACCTACTATGCCTACTAGTAGAGCCTGCCCCTAATAGTAAGTCAGTAATTTAGTGTCCGTTGATACCAAAATGTATGCTAAGCATACAAGAGCTAAGCATACAAGAGTGTCCACGAATGGTGAAATAAAATTGAAGTAGTAAACACACAAGTGGAATGTTGAGCCCTGTCCCTCAAACTCTCACAATTAGATTCCCCATGTCCCTATTATACATTTGAATTGCTGCAATATTGAAGGTGTAAGCAAAGTGCAGCATGTCTGCACGTTGCTGTCCTCTGCCGAGCGTAGCTTTCACATAATATTCATTCAAATGGAGAAAAACATACAGAATCAATGCAAGTGTCAATAGTGTAGTGTTTAGAGCATCTGCCTAACAAACAGACATTCATGGTTCAAGCCCAACAATAGCACATATCATTTTCCATGTGGAATGAATGTCATTTTGCAGTAAAACTGACATGAGTATCGCATGAGATATTTAACTTAAATATCATTCAAGCAAAGTGGCACTGCCATAATGAATAAGGTACTAGTAAGCAGGTGTAAGCACAAATAAGCAGCAGTAAACGCATATAAGTACCAGTAAGCAAGTCTGAGTGCACTTGCGCAGGTCTAAGCAGTGCCCAGCAAAGGAAATGTATATAAGTATATACAGATATATAATATATATACATATATATATATATATATATATATATATATATATATATATATATATATGAAGAAAGAATGAGAAGGAAATCAACAGCAACCCCAGTATTATATAGCGCTGTCAGCGTATGTCATATCCAGCTGGGCAGGAGTGAGCAAAGCACTGCTACTCACACCACAGGCAGGATATTATCAGTGGGAGTAACACTGTTGATTTGTTAAGTCTAGTTTACACACAGAGGGTAGTCCTGGTGGGACTACCCAAAAACTGATAGACCATTTGGCCATCCGACCATTACACAAGCAAGGGCGGGTATGTTCAAGGACTAAATGGTGAGAAAGCCTGATAATACATGGGTTGGGACAACATACGTGTAGGGCCCCTAACGCTTGGGAGAGGGCAATGTGTGGAGGTGTGTCATGGCTGCGATAACAAGTGGACATGGGATGGTATGCATGTATTTTGAACACGGGTGGGGTGGAGGAACTACGGGTATGAAATTATGGAACCAGGCATGCCAGGGTTTGATGGGCTGGTTCTAACCGGACCGCCCCATGGAGGTCAGTGAGTTCGTTATAAGTATATATGCATACACACATGCAGACATCAATATGTAGAAGTACATTCTCTGTAACACATTCATTCCATTTGCAGACATAAATAACATGAATGTGCCCTTACAAACCTCGACAGTAGACAGAATAATAGGTTGTGCAGAAGAGGGATGGGATGAAACTGCTAAAACGCAGAAGTGTGTACAATGTCCGAAGTCAGTGCTGTGCTGAAAATAATCAAATGTGAGGACTTTCTCACACATGGAATCATTCCTGTGATCTGCTTGCTATGGCAACGCCAATTAATAAACCAGTCTATTTGTAAAAGAAATACGCCAAACACATGCATATTTAGGCTCTCATGTGTAACGTGTGCATTACCACATAGTCATACTTATTAATTTATTGTAGTGTCATGTTAACAGGAGTAAGGGTGTAATGAAGTATAGAGTCTAATCTTGACATAAACACATGAGTGTCTCTCTCATGTGGGACAACCCAAAAATTGCGAATAGTATTCTTTTGGTCGCTCACGTCATCAATGGTTGTGGACTAAACGTTTGGGAGTTCTGAGGATACATGGAGTGAGTCAACCGATGGGATGGGTCTATAGGAGTAGGGAGTGGCCAGTATGTAGGGGTGTGGACACACCACGAATCTGACTGGAGAATGGATGACTGCAGTGTTAGGGAGGCATTGGGGTGTGTGTTTGGGGAACCAAGAGCCATGGGTATATGGGTATATATGCAAATGAAGCAGCACAACAATAGTGTATTCGTTAATCTGTACATGAACATATTGTGACATCTGTCTGCTGTATAACCTGCAAAATATCAATTAAAAGTTAACTGGGGTGAAGTGTCAGTGTCATAATGAATAAGGCACTAGTAAGCAGGCTCAAGCATATATAAACACCAGTAAGCATGTGTAAGTGCGTTTGAGCGGGGTATGCATTGCTTTACAGACACACACACATACATATATATATATATATATATATATATATATATATATATATATATATATATATATATATATATATATATATATATATATATATATATATATATATATATATAGTTGCAGACATATACATATATATATATATATATATATATATATATATATATATATATATATATATATATATATTATATATATATAGGTGTGTGTGTGTGTGTGTGTGCGTAGATATACACATATATACAGCTATGATAGGAAACAGCACACAAGAATGACATATGTTCACAGGCTATGCCAATGGAAGTGAGGAGCCCAAGCAAGAAACATGAAACACGTAGCATGACCTTCCACCTCCCCCAGCCGGATACGGGAAACATACACACAAACAATGTAAAGAGTCCACTGCTCCCCAGGCCATAGGCAGGAAACAACCGGGGGGGGGGGGTACACAGTGCACCCTTGAATTCTTATCTTGGAACACAGACAGGAGCGTCCCTTGCAGGATACCCCAAAAATTAGCAAGACCAAAAAAAGATGATATTCCGAACATTCTGGCTGGGGTGTATACATACTCAGAATACAAGAGTGGGAAACCTTGATGACCCATGGGCCGAGACAATTGTATGGAATGGGTCCTGTGAAGTAGAGACTGGGCAGCGTGTAGTGGTGTGTCCAGAACAGACCAGGACCCAGAGTAAGGATGGGTGCTGTTGAGGAGGTGCGGGTGGGGGAACTATGGGTAGCTACTTATGGGTCTAGGTGTGCAGGTGTTGGCTGATGTGGGCCTATATGGACAGCCCTAGGGATGTAAGTGAATGTGTTCATTGGGCTGAGGCATTGCCCAACGAGCAGCTACACCCACTACGAGTCCCACTGCAGCAAAGTATAATCTATATGGCAAGGAACGGAATAATCAGATGTAGATGTATATATGTAAAGGTATGTGTGTGTACATCTACTCATAATGACATAGAGATAAGCCTCTCCCTCTCCGTAGTACAAATGTATACATACAGAGACAGAATACAGATACATACCCACATATAAATATATACATATGCAGACACCCATAGACCCATGTGTTGTGAGATTATATATATATATATATATATATATATATATATATATATATATATATATATATATATATATATATGGACATGCTCCACCTCAAAAAATCCAAATCCACCAAAACCACTAGAGCAAGCGACTTAAACCTTAGCACGGATATAAATAGGACGTGCTGGAGGGATAGATTTATCACTCAGAGACTCCCTATGCTGTGGAATAAAATCCCGGTCCATGTGAGGCAGAGCACCTCGCTGACTCTGTTCAAGAGAAATCTAGACCTGTGGATGGGAGATCGTAGGTTTACCCGGGGAATCATCTCTGTGACACTGCAGGACAGAGGCACAACACACTAATCGGCACAGTATTTTTCATATAAGGGGTGGCGTAAGCCACAAAAATTTGGGCTAGGCTTATAAATGCCTTAGGGCAGATAGCCTAGTATAAACCTATGAACCTATGAACCTATATATATATATATATATATATATATATATATATATATATATATATATATATATATATATATATACAGCAAAATATACATGTATGCATACATATACAGATATATCTCTATATAGTAATGTAAATAGATATAAATGTGACTGTAAATATGCACATGTATATAGCTAGGATATGATACAGCTGTTACGCGTAACATATGTTCACAGGCCGTGCATATGTGGGTGAGGGGTCCAATAAACAAACGTGTAACACTTAGCATCAACCCCCCCCTCACCCCCCGGCTAGCCCGGTGAGACATGCAGACACACAATAAAGGTAAACACACCACTGCTTCCAGACCACCGGCAGGATACTGTAAGTGGGAGAGACCTGCCAGGTCTAATCTTGAAACATAGACATCGATGTCCCTTGTGGGACACCAAAATTTAATGATCAGAGGCAGTCCTGGTAATGACTTATCAAACCAGGCTGTAGATCTACATGGACCAGTAGGTTGTGCAAGCCTGATAACCCATGGGTCAACACAATGTACGACATGTGTCCCAACACGGGGAGAGTGGGCAGTGTGTAGTGGTGTGTTTATACCCCACCTGCACCCACAGTAAAGATGAGTGCTGTAGAGGAGTGTCAGGTGGGGGAACTATGGGTATGCAATTATGGACCTAGGCGTGCAGGTGTTGGCTGGTGCAGTCGTATTAGGACCACCCCGGGGATGTAAGTAATATTCCAAAATGGGCATAGCTGACGCCCATACCTCTCAACCCCTAAGAGCACATCCACTGGACAGGACATAAACCATTGGGGGAACAAATAGGGACCATACCTCTGAACTGTTCCCGATTTCAAGGGACGTCTCTGATTTCGACTCAATTTCTAACTCTGTCCCACTTAATCCCTTCTAAAACTAGTGACATTTGGAGGAAAGGTGGTGAATTACATGTAATGAATAACGACAACAATTAAGAGTTATAAACATCATTTACCTCAGAAAATGTGTATGAATTCATATGCTCTGAGTCTGTCAATGTGTCAGGTTAATAGCACCAATAATTTAAATGTGTCCCTGATGTTGTTATGCTGTGTCCCTGATTCAGTTTGTATTTTTCCCCAATCGTATTAGAGGTCTGATAGGGACAGAAAGCACATATTCCACTGACAACCTTAGAAAGATGATAGAATATTAGCTATGCAGTAGCATGACTCAGCTGAAGGATGTGGGTTCCAAAACCCAATTACTTGTTTGTATTGAAGAGTGTCATTTCCCATGTATTAGCCAGATGGGTGCAGATTGTAAGAGGAAAATACCAATAATATGAATCAAACTCTCGACAGGCCATGGATTCCTTACAGTCGAACGGCATGCTGTCGCCTAATGGGAAGCCATTCCCAATACTGTAGGATTTTCATCCGATGTAATAGGCATCACAAGGTAATATCATAGTTCTCACTCCCACCCAGGGGTGTGAGTGTCAGATGCAAACACCAAATGCAATGCATTTGCAAGTGCGGGAGCAAGTGGGTGTAAGCCTGTTTGGCCACCAGTATACGAGTATTACACTGGTAAAGCAATGTAGAGGCTAACTGAGTGTAAGAAACTAACCAGAGGTTAGCATTGCTTAGCACCATGCAAACGCATGCACACCTGCTCACAACTGATTTAATGTGCCTTAATCACGCCATATCCAATGGCCTTGTTCTGCCCAGCAACAAAATAAAGGCCTCTGCAAGGCTCAAAACCAGGACCCTGCACACACAGCTATTGTGACTTACCACTAAGCCATGCCAGGTATACAGACATTGGACCTTATCACAAACATATCATCCAGCACAGTCATTCAACAGTATAGGAAATGTATTCCATCATGTAGATGTATGCGTGTGTGTGTTTATGTCCAGATATAGATACATACATATATATAAATATATCAGGAGCATCCCACGTGACAACAAAGCATTACAAAGGAATGAAAAGGAAAACACCAGCAACGCCTGTATTATGTAGTGGTGTTGTCCTATGTAATATCAAGACTCTATCAGACAGACGTGTCATTCATGCACATAAACATTTGTACATTTGCCATATACATCACTATGTGCATGTTATTTACATTAACACAACAGTTCCTGTCCAATCATTATGTGAGAACAGTACTCTTGCAAGGTGCTGTGTGTGACATCATCATCATGATAAAGGTAAATGGGGTAACCATAGAGAGACCGGTAGTGTTGTGTGTACAATGGGGTCATTCACATCACATGTACCTGGAACATTTAGGAGTCATGTGCATACTAGGATCGTGTGCCTGAGAGACAGGGGTGAGGACAACTGGGTATGTCGTGATGCATATTAAAGGGTTACATGTGTCCAGTGGACACATCTGTGAAATGGACAGCTATGTATGGGGAAAATGTTGTTCTAGGAACCGATTTGGCCTCTTGTTTCCGTAGGATGAGAGTGGGATGTGGAGGAAGGAGAGTAGGTATGCTCGTGGAGGATAGGTAGGGTAGGATGACAGACAAGACAGCATACAGGGTCGGTATATGACACGTGGGGGGATACACCTCGGACAGGGAGTGGTGTTCGGCAGTCACAAGCCCATGAGCCCCAAATGGAAACAGTGGGACGGAGGTCCCCATCCATGGGCAGCCACCACTGCACCAAAACAGCTGCAAAGTGGCAGTGCTGGTGGCTGTATAGGAGGGCAGCCTCACCCTGTATATGTAACACTCTGCCCTTGAGCTGGTGTACCTGGCCTGGAAACCCCTTATTGAGCCCCCTATGCACCACGTCTGGGACTGTACAACAGCAGACATGTTCCTGTCTGGACCTGCTCCCAGGGGGGACAAGCTCCATCCTCAGTGGCGGTGCCACCAGAAGGTGGTGCAGAGCCAACAGAGGTAGAGGTCCAAGGCTGGGCCCCAGATGTTCTGGTGCCTGATGCCATGGCCAGATGAAGTGGGACAGGAGGTTCTGCCAGGACCTCCAAACCTATACATCCTATGGTGTTGCAGTTTAAACACAGATATGACTTAGTAATAGTCAACAGCATTCAGGATTACTTATAACAGCATGCATAAATATGACCATCAACCCAACACAACAGATGGTATACATTTGCAGAGGGAGCACAACACATGCATATATACTGCATGACATCTGTACAAAGTGTAGAAGACCAGTGACTGCAGCTATGAACAGTGGCCCATTATTGGCATGTCACTGAGAACCCCAGACAGTGTCTGTCATACCACTGTTTCATGTGACATATGTCCAGTCAGGGATGTGATGGCAGTAACTCATCACTATCACCATGTACTGGCTGCAATCCTAACACTATGCTCCTGCTGTTCACAGATGTGTGTTCAGTGAATAACACAGAAAACAAATGGTTCGACACGCTGACCAGTCCACAGATGGCCCTACAGATGGGGGTCCCTTACAAACAGAGCACTGTCTTGTCAGTTTTAAAACATGCAGAATAGCCAATACCAGACTCAACTTGTTAAACAGGCAGTAGTCTCAATGAAGCATAGCTACACTTACATGCTGTAGTCATGGCTGGCACATCACCCTCCTGTCCTTAGGCTATTTCCCACTTTGTATGTTGTTTGAGGAACATCCAGATATCATCTGTGATGCCGTTACCAAACACCAGATCCAGGTACCACTCACAGCGACTATCATGGGCAAACACCAACATGATGTTCCTAGATATTGTACTGTGTTTTTCATGCAAATGGCTATGGGAAAATCATCACAGCTGTTCCACATGCAATCAGCTAGAGGAGAACTGCAATAGGTGCAGAGGCCATCACCTGATCATGGCCATCACTTACAATACACAAGCTGCTGCTGAGCAGGT